>NW_024039047.1:0-27500 GCF_016077235.1 Cyprinodon tularosa | reverse complement strand
TGGAGAATTGTGTCGGAATGGCGAGTGGGAAAGAACAGGCGTTGGAAGACGCGCCAGCAGCACTTTATAGGTCTGCTGTATGGGAGCGGACCAGAAATCGTAAATCGAACCGAACCGTGGATTTTGTGAACCGTTCCACCCCTAATACACATATATACACACACACATATATACACACACACACACATACACTATATTGCCAAAAGTATTTGCTCACCTGCCTTGACTCACATATGAGCTTAAGTGACATCCCGTTCCTAATCCATAGGGTTCAATATGACGTCGGTCCACCCTTTGCAGCTAGAACAGCTTCAACTCTTCTGGGAAGGCTGTCCACAAGGTTTAGGAGTGTGTTTATGGGAATTTTTGACCATTCTTCCAGAAGCGCATTTGTGAGGTTGCACACTGATGTTGGACGAGAAGGCCTGGCTCTCAGTCTCCGCTCTAATTCATCCCAAAGGTGTTCTATCGGGTTGAGGTCAGGACTCTGTGCAGGCCAGTCAAGTTCATCCACACCAGACTCTGTCATCCATGTCTTTATGGACCTTGCTTTGTGCACTGGTGCACAGTCATGTTGGAAGAGGAAGGGGCCAGCTCCAAACTGTTCCCACAAAGTTGGGAGCATGGAATTGTCCAAAATGTCTTGGGATGCTGAAGCATTCAGAGTTCCTTTCACTGGAACTAAGGGGCCAAGCCCAGCTCCTGAAAAACAACCCCACACCATAATCCCCCCTCCAACAAACTTTACACTTGGCACAATGCAGTCAGACAAGTACCGTTCTCCTGGCAACCGCCAAACCCAGACCCGTCCATCAGATTGCCAGATGGAGAAGCGCGATTCGTCACTCCAGAGAACGTGTCTCCACTGCTCTAGAGTCCAGTGGCGGCGTGCTTTACACCACCGCATCCGACGCTTTGCATTGCACTTGGTGATGTATGGCTTGGATGCAGCTGCTCGACCATGGAAACCCATTCCATGAAGCTCTCTGCGCACTGTTCTTGAGCTAATCTGAAGGCCACATGAAGTTTGGAGGTCTGTAGTGATTGACTCTGCAGAAAGTTGGCGACCTCTTCGCACTATGCGCGTCAGCATCCGCTGACCCCGCTCCGTCAGTTTACGTGGCCTACCACTTCGTGGCTGAGTTGCTGTCGTTCCCAAACACTTCCATTTTCTTATAATACAGCTGACAGTTGACTGTGGAATATTTAGGAGCGAGGAAATTTCACGACTGGATTTGTTGCACAGGTGGCATCCTATCACAGTTCCACGCTGGAATTCACTGAGCTCCTGAGAGCGACCCATTCTTTCACAAATGTTTGTAAAAACAGTCTGCATGCCTAGGTGCTTGAATTTATACACCTGTGGCCATGGAAGTGATTGGAACACCTGATTCCAATAATTTGGATGGGTGAGCAAATACTTTTGGCAATATAGTGTATATTTATATACACACATATATCTATACACACACACATATATATATACACACATATATATACACACACACACACATATATACATTCTCACATATAAAGCCTTAAATTGCCAAGCTCCATCTTATATCAGAGATATGACTGTTTCATCATTTTCCTGAAAGAGCACTTCGCTCTCAATCTGCAGGTTTACTAATGGTTCCAAGAATTTCTAAAAGCAGAATGGGATGCAAATCTTTTGGTTATCAGGCTCCTGTCCTGTGGAACCAACAACCAGTTTTAGTCCTAAGTCAGACACCCCATCTACTTTTAGGGTTAGGCATAAAACTTTCCTTTTTGATAAAGCTTATAGTTCGAGAGGCTCAGGTACAGATAGCTAAGTAATCTAAGCCAGTGGTTCCCAAACTTTTTTGGCTCAAGGTACCCCTACACATTTTTCCACCCAGCTGTGGTACCCCTAAACTTACAATGATTATTTGATATTATTTTTCTGTCATTTTTTTCAAAGTAGTAAAAAAAACATAAAATGAAGCCCCTCGCCTTAGAATATATTTGCTTACATCAAAATAAATTTATAAAATTGTTAAAATGTAAAAATGTACATTCAATATAAAACTCTCATCAATTTTTGAAAAAGTGACCTCGTGGTACCCCTAGGTGCCGCGGCACCCACTAGGCTATCTGTATAGTTATGTTGCTGTAGGCCCTTTTTTTTAAATCATTCTATCTCTATTTGCCTACTCTGCAGAATCTGCGAGTTCAATCTATAACGTTATGGTCTCCCTGTTTTTTCATATAGTAGCTTCACTTAGTTTCCGATTAGCTGTGACACCATCCTGGAGAGAGCACGGCTGGTATTTCTCTCTGAATTGATCTAGACTAAGGTTGTAAACTCGGGTTTTCGGTTTCACAATAACTGCTGCGAGTTAGTTTAAACAAATCTGAGTAGGTCCACATAGAGTTAAGCAAGTATGAAAAGCCACTATCAGTGGAGCACCGATTTGATGAGTTGATGAATCCAGTATTCATGTCTGTTTAGGCTGTCCATTACTTGAATCCAATCCCTTGAAGCACTATGACAAAATGTAAAATCATTATTAAAGGTTTAAATTATTTTTGAAGTGAAATATAGACACATATTCTAATTTTTCTTTAGAAAAATATGATTAAATCTGAAATGAGAAAGAGCTTTGAGGCACTTAGATCTACCTGCACAAAAAAATAGAAACAGGTTGAGAGCGGGTGCGTGGTGTGCAAATTAGCTTGGATAAAATTAATCTGTGGGTTTAAAAATGCAAATTATATATTTCAAAGATGTCGTAAGTTGTAACAATACTCAAAGGTCAAGGTTCAAATTATAAAGTGTCTTCAGCCATTAGGTCAGTATATTGTCCTCAACCAGCTCCCAGATGTTTGTTTGTTTCAGTCAGAGTACAGAAATACTGACCTTCGGGCCATCATCAGAAGATTTGGAAATTTGTTTAAAGAAAAAAACCTAGATTGGAGTGCATTTCAACAAAATAGATTCTTACACTTAACCTCCTAATGAAGCTTGGAAACATCAATAAAAAAAATCAGACCATATGTTCATTAAATATAAGTATAAATACAACTGGTCACACATTATAATTTGGGTCCTGATACTCACTGCTGATGTCCTAAGCAGTAAGACTGGATATTGTAAGGAGACCGGTGATGGCTCACTCTGATTTTCTCATCTCGATCAGCTGTAATGATGTATTGGTCATCTATAGAAATGGTCTAAAAGATAACAGAGACATACAATCAGTCATCTTTCTCTGTATTAAAGCCAGTCAATACTCAAACATTTAGGACCTCATAGCAATTACATAAAAACAAAATACAATCAAGCAGACAAGCTGGATTATAGACATTTTAAATACAGTTTCTTTAGCTAGGCTGAAGATGGTTGCCTGTAGCACAAATTTATACTAAAGTTATTTTGTGCAACTTAAAAGCTGCTTTCACATTTCTTTCATCTGGACTTGAGTGTATTGAAAAACATGCAATTAATTGGACAAAACATGAGACATATTTAAAGATAAGTGAAAGCTCAAAACCATGGGTCTGTTACCTGTGTCTCCAAAGCCACAAGTGGCAACAATATACTCAACAATGCCTCATCACTTTGGATTATAATTATAATATCCAGCTTTTTTTTTTCACCAACAAATATTGAACTCCAAAAATACATTTACTAAATCAGGTATGTCAATAGTCTTTAAAGGTCAATGTTTTATAATTTTCCTGTGTTGCTTCAGCACAGCCAATTTCCATTGATTGCAGTTCAGCAAAAGCCTGTTTATCAGCTATCATCAGATTCAGCTGTGTTGCAGTAGGATTTTTTTAAATCATAATTTTCAACAAACAACCCATTGAAAATGTATTCATTCTTTTTTTTTGAAAGTTTGATTCCTTTAATTCAAAACCTAAAATGGTACAGTTGTTATTTACTACGGATCTTCTTATAAATTATCTTTAGGTTGTGTACCCATTGTAGCTCCAAACTTGTTTTAGTAACTGGACTGAAATCAAAAAATGGCTCTTTGGATTGTGAATGTCACAGACCTCTGTTCTTAACAGTCTAAGGGCCCAAATCTTATTAAGTGTTTCTTAGCTTAAAGGTGCAGTTTTTACCATGTGGCTTGATCCCAACAGTTGCATAACAAGCAATGAAATAGAAGGTCTGGAAGTGAAACTAAATTAAATGGTGCCCACTACAGCGTGAAATCAATGAGTAACGTCCACCAATCACAAAACACAGTCCGTTGTACAGTATTAGTTCCTGAGACGTCAATCATGGTCGTCTGCTTGTCCCTCCACTCTGTGCATGTAGCCTGACACATAAACAAATTGACCCACCAATGATCATGCAGGACGCCATGGCTGGAAGCTAGGAACTGTTATGCTACGTTCACACCTAAAGCAGTAAGAGCAGCAAAAACGCGGGTGCAGCTTCATTTTTTATACTTGTACAACTCTAGTTCTGATGTGTGGCTGAAGCATCTCTGCTGCTCTAGCTGTGTGGTGGAAAAAGTGGGTTTGATGCGCGTTGGGTGGAGCTACCCTATGCTTTCTTTGTCTGTAACAATGGCAGCTATATTTGCTGTGATCAGTGGGTAAAAAGGAGTTTGAATAGATTTTGAAGTGAGAAAGTTCACCTGAAAACTTTATTAGTGCAGTCAGTTCATCCAGATTACCATCCTGCCTTCAAATATTATTGCTGTGGGAGCAACTCAGACCCCCGTACACCGGCAGTGCGCTGTCACTAGGAATCCCATTCAATAGCAGCCTCTGGCCCAGTTGCCTCTTTGAGGTTTGCCACAGCGGCTGGAAGGCATTTATTGTGTACGTACTCCAAACTGCAGATACCAGGATAATAAAAGCGAACATGTTTTGCCGGCAGATTTCAGCATTCTAAGTTAATTAAGCCGTTAATAAACTGTTTCAGAGGAGTGATCATAGCGCTCTGCATCAATGCTGTGTCTGTCTTCCTGCCAGCTCCCAGATCAGCGAGACGGTGCAGGACCTTTTGCTGTGCCATGATGCGCATCAACCATTGACCTTGTATGTAAACTAGATGCTTTTGCTCTGCTGCCTCTCTGCTGCTTTAGGTGTAAACGTAGCATTATGTTGTTGTTAGCTTGTGTCACGAGCACTGGGTCTCAGCTAGTTTCTTTCTCTTTCTCATCTGAACATCTCGACAGACGGCATGCACGTTCACGTATTTTGAAGGCGTGGTTTCAAGAGGTGGTCTGAAGGGAAAGGCATGGTTGTGTATGTTAAAAAATATAGCTTGCTGGAACTTTTTCCAAGATCTCCTACAGCAACTTAAACACTTAGAAGGTAGGTCAAACCAAGGGTTTAATTTAATGAAAACAGAACTATTGGCTTGTGCTTTAAAATGCATCAAATTATAGATTGGGTCTAACGGTTTGAAGGTATTAAGATTCAGACAGTTTAAAATGAAATGCTTCAAAGGACAAAGATGTCAGAAACTTTAGAGTCCCCATTTTTGGAATTAAGTGGAATCAGAAAAAAATGCGTCTAAATTCTAAAAGCTATCTTTCTATAACAATTGCAGACAAATCCAAAAGAAAGGTTAAAAGAATAAAAACTGTTCACTCACTCTCCGAGATGATGACTTAAAAAAAACAAAAACAACCGCACCAGCATATGGTCTCATATCTAATGGCAGTCACGCTAGCTCTGGCGAGCACATAGAGTGCTGTGTGGTTCTAAGAAATGCCACCCCACACCATTACTGACCAACTGCCAAATCATTCAGGCTATAGGATGTTGCAGGCAGCAGAACTCCTTACATGTTGTCTTCAGACTGTCAAATGTGCTCAGTGTGAACCTACTTTCATCTGTGAAGAGCACAGGGTGCCAGAGAAGGATTTGCCAATCCTGGTGTTCAATGGCATACTTCAACCCTCTTGCATGCTGCAGGGTGGTTGGCATGTGCAGAAAGTTTCACTTTTGGGGGCTGTGGGCTGCTGGAGGTAATTCTGCAGGGCACTAGCAGTGCTCCTCCTGTTCCTTTGCACAAAGGTGGTCCTGCTGCTGGGTTGTTTGCTTCCTCCATGTCTCCTGTTAGCCCCTCAAGCCTCCTAACACTACACTTGACAGACACAGCAAACCTTTTTGCCATGGCTTGCATTGATGTGCAGTCCTGGATCAGAGACACTACTTGAGCCACTTGTGTGGTTTGTAGAGTCTTTCTAAAGCTACCACAAGTGTGAAAGCACCACCAACATTCATAAGTGACCAAGACATCAGCCAGAAACCATAGGCACTGAGAAATGGTCTGTGGTCCCCACCCGCAGAAGCAGTCCTTTATAGAGTGTTTCGAAGTGCCAATAATTTCCACCTCTTGTCTATTCCATTTTTCTCGACTTGGGTCTCAAATTTTAAGGTCTTTGTTTAAGGACTTTTATTTTAACTACTAGTCACTATCAAAGCTGTAGATACCCTCAATGTATTTCTACAAATTCTTTTTTATATTTTTTCCTTCAAATAGTAAAAATTAAAATCCAAACAGTAGTGAAATTTTAATTACTGCGGTCACTTACCCACCCAGCTCCCAATCCCCACTCTAAACTAGGCGACTTCTTTGAGTCTACTAAGCAGCTCTGGTTGAGAAACTAAAAAAAAAAATGTAATGGGCACTAGTGGTAGACAGGAAGATATGTAACCTGCAAGTCTTCCCCTCTACTGTGGGTCAGACAGCCACTGCAACTCATGATAAACAGTACTGCAAGGGTTACACTAGCCCGCTTTATATGCCTCCTCTCTTCTTCTAAGAACTTGCTTTGCTTCTTTGACACATGAAGTTATGATACTATAAAACAAGTCCGTCAAGTAATGTGTGGACGCTGTGCTGTTTCCATTTTCCTCTTCATTAATGCGATTGCAAGGCAGATTGATTAGGATCAGGCTTGAGGCAGGCGGTGACATAAAAATAATGACTATCCTCATGTAGAACCTAAACCTCTTCAAAATAAAAGTTCTGATCATAAAATGTGAATTCAAATCTAGACATTTCACTCAAGCAGATCCCTTTAGATTACATCGTCCGTCATCTTACATTCAGGATACTACACCTGATGACTGCATGGAGATATTACAGTAGGGGTAAACGTATTACTATTTATAGCATTAAGGATGCCATTAAAAAGCAATGATAGCTACATTGAGTATTGGTCATATGATTCTGATTAATACCGTATTTTCACGACTATAAGGCGCACTTAAACGTCTTTTTTCCCCCTCAAAATGTGCGGTGCGCCCTTTGGTGCGGTGCGCCCTATGTGTGTTGTAACTGCGACTTTTGAGACCACCTCATTGAGGAGATGATGAAAGAGTGGCTGAATGTAAGGAGACCAGGTGTTTTTTTTCCACTCATCACCATCGCTGTTAATATGTAACTCCATGTGTGCCCATCTCACAGCTGATGTGAAAAACATGGGGAAACAAATTAACGCTGTGCTCGCTGTTCAACCGCTCGACATCGGTGTGAACCGGACCCAGCAGGTGCAGCAGAAGCAGCGAGTTTACATGCAAAGTCAATGGTTGACGCGCGTATAGGCGCAGCAAAAGGGCCCGCAGCGTGTTTTGAGCAGCAGGCCCTGCACGTCGGGAGCGTTTAAGCATCTGCCAACGCGCTGCTGCAGCTCGAGATGGAAAAATTTAAGTTTTGCTGCTGGACGCGCCGCATCAACCAATCAGAGAAGCTGATCTGGGAGCTGACAGCGAGACAGACACATCGCTCTGATGACATATGATATTAAGGCAAATGAAAAAGGCTGGATGGATGAGGAGATGATGAAAGCGTGGCTGAGGCAGGTGTATGTGAGGAGACCAGGTGTTTTTTTTCTACGCATCACCATCTGCAAAAACAATCCAGAAATAAGTAAAAAATGGCTTAAATTAAGTATATTTAGCCTTAATTTGAGCAGGTAAATAAGATGATTTGCCAATGGAATTAGTATTTTCACTCTTAAAATAAGATAGTTAGATAATATTTACTTGAAATAAGACGATAAAATAGTTTTTTCTTATTTTAAAAGGAAATTGTCTTGTTCCATTGGCAAAGTGTCTTACTTACCTCCTCAAATCAAGGAAAAACACACTTATTTTAAGAAAAAATAACTTATTGAGATTTCTATTTTTTGCAGTGCTGTTAATCTGTGACTCCGTGCCCATCTCACAGCCGATGTGGAAAAAAAAGAAAAGATGAATCAAATTAACACTGTTCTTGCCGTTATCCCGGGAGGTCTGACAAAGGAACTTCAACCGCTCGACGTCGGTGTGAACCGGCCGTTCAAAGTAAGGCTGCGAGCGGCGTGGGAGCGACGGATGACCGACGGAGACCACAGTTTCAGGATAAGTGGAAGGCAGCGCCGGGCAAGTTACGCCACCGTTTGCGGATGGATTGTAGATGCTTGGACTAACGTGTCTGCTGGCACTGTTGTATGAGCTTTCGCAAAAGCCAGCATTATTTCTGAGGAGCTGCCCGGCACGGAAAGTGACTCTGACAGCGAAGAAGGGGAAATTGGCATGTCTGATTTAGCGCAGCTGTTTAATTCAGAAACAGAGGATGATGACTTTGATGGGTTTGATTAATACTTTGTAATAAATACATGAATAAAGCACAATCATACTCAGTTTTGCTCCCACTCTATTTTTCTACCTGAAAACTTAATTCAACAGCAGCCTCTGGGTCTCCTCCGGGTTCACCGCGGTGGCTGGCAGGTGTTTTTCATCTAAATAATCTAAATCTTGCAGCTATATTTGCTGTGATCAGTGGGAATAAAGTAGTTTTAATATGTTTTTAAGTGAGAAAGGCCACCTAAAAACTTCATAATTGCAGTCAGTTCATCCAGATTATTATCCTGCCTATACTATTTCTGTCGGAGCCGCTCAGACCCCCACATACCAGCGGTGCGCCGACAGTAGAAATCCCTTCAACAGCAGCCTCTAGGCTGGGCAGCCTCCGGATTCACCGCGGTGGCTGGCAGATGTTTTTCATCTAAATAATTTAAACTGCAGGCACCAGGATACCGGTAATAAAAGCGAACAAATTCCGTCGGCAGGTTTCAGGAGTTTAATTTAATTTAGAATTGATCACAGCGCTCTGTCATCTGCGATGTGTCTGTCTCACGGCCAGCTCCCAGGTTTGATTAATACTTTGTAATAAATACATGAATAAAGCACAGTCATACTGTTTTGCCCCCGCTGTATTTTTAAATACGCAGTAGAGGTATTTAAATGTAGTAGAGGACATGTACCTGTATATAAAAAACGCGCCCTATAGTCCGGTGCGCCTTATGTGTGTGTTAAATACAGAAATGGGACACATAACTGAGAGTGCGCCTTTTAGTACAGTGCGCCTTATGGTCGTGAAAATACGGTACATCTCTAATACTTTGTTGAGGTTGCACCACTGAGTTTCATTATATTGACAGGTGTTCACAATATTTTTCTTTTTTTTATGATTAAACTTTCATTGATTTTAGGCCCAAGTTTTTAAAGAACATTTAAGAGAGGAGTAAACAAAACAGGGTGAAATTGAATACACAATCATATGACAGAGCATAGAGTAAAAAATAAACAATATAACAACAAGAACAAAAAAAAAAAACCTACCAACTTCCAAGACAGTTGAGCTCAATCCTTGCTCCATATCTTAAACAGAGGTAACCACCACAATGCTATACATCCCATTGTCCCCTCTAAAATTCCCAATCCCCAGGTAGTCTTTCAGTGACCATATCTTGAGATGAGCCCAGTCCAGTACAACCTTTATTTCCATACACCAACCCAAGTCAAAATGATCACTGCATTCAGATTTCACAACTTAGCTACCCTGAAATGAGTAGACCTAAAAACAGACCCCATTTCTCATTATATCTATCAATATTGTTTGTTAAACTAAAGGATATCTTTTCAAAAGCAGCTACTCTGCCTAGCTCTGTCATCCAGTCCTGAAATACTGGGCCCTATGCATCTTTCCACTTTCTCATTATCATCTGTTTACCTATCATTATACTTGTCTGAATCCAATTAGCTAGGGCTTTTTCAATATGGGTCAAGGGTTTAGGGTTACCTAATATGTAAAGACTGGGGCATAAATCAAAATCCACTCCAATGACCTCTGTAATATTTTCGTGAACCCTTTTCCAAAATGTTTGAACCTTAGGACATAACCATAGGGCATGAGTCAGTGTGCCCAACTCACCTACACATCTCCAGCAGTCTGACGTTTCTTTCATCCCTAGCCAGTCTATTTCGGTACCAGTAAAAGCGATGAAGGACTTTAAATTGAATTAACCTAATTCTGATATCCCTGCAGAGTTGCTTAGTAATTCCAATGATTATATCCCACTCATTTTCTGTAAATGTCCTGTTCAGATCTGTTTCCCAATGTTTTTTCAAAGCTGTGTTGGATGGAAAACCAGAGTTGCTCATAAGTAAGGAATAATAATGGGAAGCCCCATGCCTCCTCCCTGCAATCCGTAAAATCTCCTTAATGAGGTTCAAGCCCTGGGGTGGTGTGTGTGTAGAGCCGAAAATAGTCACAAGGAGGTGTCTCAGCTGAAGATATCTCCAGAATTGATTGATATCCAGCTTAAATTGTTCAACCAGATCATCAAATGATTTAAGAACACCATCTCTATACAGATCACCTAGAGTATTTACCCCCTTGGACACCCACTCTTTCCACATTGGTGGTGATTTACCAATAAGGAGTTTTGGGTTGTCCCACAGACCGGAGGATATACTTAAGAAAGGGTTAATCTTGAACATACGAGATACCGATCTCCACAGTCCCTGAAAATGAGAGATAATAGGATGAGATTGGGCATTTGGAGGCATTCTGGCTGACAAAAAGAGCAATGGAGGAATGGAGATACACAATGACTGCTCTATTGCGTACCAAGGTGGCGCTCTCTCCGGAGGTAATGCCCAGTGTGCTAATTGCTTCAGATTGAATGCGTAATAATAAAATAAAAGATTTGGCATTCCCAGTCCACCTTTCATTATTGGCTTCTGTAGTTTACGTAGATGTATTCTTGGCCTTTTACCGTTCCATGAAAACTTGCTGCAAAGAGCATCAAATCGTTTGAAATATTTTATAGGGATATTTAGTGGGAGAGACTGAAGAAGATAATTAACTCTAGCAGAACAGTTCATTTTAATAACATTAACTTTTCCCCATAGAGAGAGATAAAGAGGAGACCATCTTTCAAAATCTGTGCTACCAAACTCCACCTTCTGTGCTATTATCCGGTTATATTAATATTTAAGCTTTGTAACTGTTTTCAAGTTATGTGGGGAATAGATTTGCTTTAATTTGTTTTCTGCCTCTTTCACTTTCTTCTCCAAATCTGTAAGTTTCCATAAAAGAGATGAAGGACGAGGAAGGTATAATCCCTCCCAGTGGGGTTAAGTAGCCGCCACACATCCACAAGTCCCAGGGCTGAGCACAGTTTCCTAATTGTGAGGAGTGACTTTGGGGGTTTGGTCTTACTGGGGACACTTCTATCTAGAATCGCATCCATAACAATATTCATGTCCCGAGCCCAAATAATGGATGACTTCCCATCTCAGTCAATTTACATTCAAAGTTAGCAAAAAACAAAGGGTCGTCTATATTCGGGGCATATGAGTTAGCAAGTATTAATTCTCTTCCTTGAACTTCAGCTAAAATAATAAGGAACCGCCCTTCCTCGTCCTTCATCTCTTTTATGCATTTAAACTGTAAATGTTTATTCACTAATGTGATAACACCTCTGCTTCGGCTCGTTCCAGGACTACAGAAAGCACATCCCACCCATCCTCTCTGTAATTTTTTGGAGTCCATCACAGACATGTGACATTCTTGCAGAAAAACGATATCATACCTGGTGGATTTCAAACTGAAAAGGACCTTATTCCTCTTTATGGGGCTCCCCAAACCATTAACGTTCCAGGTGGCTAGGCGCAAGTTATAGTTTAGAGTAGACATTGATACAGTTTACAAAGAAACATGACTGCATTAGTAAGCAAATTCCATGTATTGTTATCATGACTGAGACTGTCTTGGATGTACAAAAAAGAAAAGAGAAAAACAACAACATAACAACAAACAAAAATAAAACTGGGGTGCATGAACATAACGGTGCAACCCCCGAGCACTTCACACTGAAACTCTTAATAGTCCGTAACTGACAGTAAAGCTGCTGTCAAAACTAAGTCCAACCGCAGCAGCCTAACAATAATGCCACTAGATATGTAGGTAATTGGGTGCGTTAATGAGAACCAGACTAACTGTATAGAGAAAAAACTACTTTCAAACCTTTTTTTTTTTTTTTACTTTCAATATAGTTTGAAGACAGCAGGTGAGATCACTTACGTTACTTCGCTAGTAACGGAAAGAAGAGTAAACGGGAATATCGATCTCCATAAAGATGAAGCGGGAAAGTACTGGGTTATTCCATGTCCTCATTAGCCTAGGATAATTCATTTCTGATGAAGTTCATTGCTGCCTTGGGGTTGTCGAAGCGGCGAGATCCCTCTTTTGTGGTGATCGTCGTAGCTGGATACTGCAGAGCAAATTTCACTCCACGCCGATGCAAGATTTTCTTACACTCCCTGAAGGCATCTCGCTTGGCCACCGTGCCCCTTGAGAAATCCGGAAAAATCATCACTCTCTTACTGCTCCAGCGAAGTTCTCCTTTCCCCTGGGCCGCACGAAGAAAGCGCTCTCTATCGCCTGAGCACATAAACCTCGCAATCAGAGTCCAGCCGCTGCGTCTGTCTTTCGAAGCTCGGGGACCCAGTCTGTGAGCTCGCTCAATAAACCGTTCCTTGTCTCCTATTGGAGTGCCCAGCATGTCAGGTAAAACCATCTCCAAAAACTTGACTGGGTCACCCGATTCACAGCCCTCTGGAAAGCCGACAAATCGCAAATAGTTTTGTCTGCTGCGGTCCTCAGGAACGGCAGCAGGCAGGTGAGAGTGCAACTGCACGCACTGTGAGGCAGAGACTCTTGGAGCAAGGCCTGGTCTCCAGGAGGGCAGCAAAGAAGCCACTTCTCTCCAGGAAAAATATCAAGAACAGACTGATATTCTGCAAAAGGTACAGGGAGTGGACTGGGGTAAAGTCATTTTCTCTGATGAATCCCCTTTCCGATTGTTTGGGACATCTGGCAAACCGCTTGTTCGGAGAAGATAAGGTGAGCGCCACCACCAGTCTTGTCTCATGCCAACTGTAAAGCATCCTGGCCTGGAAACTCCTCTGATCTTAATCCCATAGAAAACTTGTGGTCAATCATCAAGAGATGGGTGGACAAACGAAAACCTAGGAATTCTGACAAAATGCAAGCATCGATTGTGCAAAAATGGACTGCTATCAGTCAGGATCTGGTCTAGAAGTTGATTTGGTTGAGAGCATGCCAGGGAGAATTGCAGAGGTCCTGAAGAAGAGGGGTCAACACTGCAAATATTGACTTGCTGCATTAACTCATTCTGTCATTAAAAGCTTTCGTTACTCATAATGATTGCAATTGTATTTCTGTATGTGATTACTACATCTGACATACACACATGAAAACCAGAGGCCAGCAGATCATGTGAAAATATAATATTTTTGTCCATCTCAAAACTTCTGGCCATGATTGTATACTGAGCTTTGTCATCAACAGACTGGTACTGAATGATGCTTAAATGAATCAAACTTTGCCCCACAGACAGACAGATACCACTGGTCTTCTAGTCCTGGAGCAGATATTACACGAGTACACAGCGCAGTAAACGGGAGATCCCGCATGTACTTGGTAGAGGATCGCTGATTGAGAACTGTGATTGGGATCAATATTAATTAGGGCTGGGTATTGTTCAAAAGTTTTCGGTTCCGGTACCAATACAGATACCTTCACTTCGATACCGGTTCCTGAACGATACTTTTTTCCATACCAGTTTTATAATATCAATTCGAAGAAAAAGAAAATTACACAACATAAAAAAGTACAAATCTTGAGTTTTATTTTAAGCTCTGATTTTCCCATTTACATTTTTCCTCTTGCATAAAAAAAAAAAAAAATCAGTGTCTAATATTCACTGTCACATTGTGAGGACCTTTTCACTTAGCAGTTTTCCTTACATGTCTGACAACCAAGCCCGTTGAATGGGATCCTATTGACAGCGCACCGCTGGTATGTGGGGGTCTGAGCGGCTCCGACAGAAATATTGGAAGGCAGGATGAACTGACTGCACTGATTAAGTTTTCAGGTGGATTTTCCCACTTAAAAACATAATAAAACTACTTTATTCCCACTGATCACAGCAAATATAGCTGCAAGGCAGAGAAAGGATAGAGTAGCTCCGCCCAACGCGCGTCAGAGCCACTTTTCGACCGAGCAGCCAGAGCAGCAAAGCTTCTTCAGCCGCGCGCCAGAAGCTGGTACAAGCAGCAAAAAAAGAAGCAGCAGACGTGATTTTGCTGCTCCCGCTGTTTGAAAGCAGCATGCTTCACTCCGCTCTGGCTTTGCTCTGCCCACGGGCTGCTGAGAGGAGGATGGTTGCGCCGGCTGCGGTCCGCTCTTCTTGCAGTCAAACACCGAGCAATATTCTGCTCTTAAAGGAATAGTACACCCAAAACATGATTAGCCTTCATTTTCTACTCACCCCCATGCTGAACAACACTCTGGAGTACTTTTTTGATATCTCAAATGCATCTGGAGATCTGGGAGGCTTCTTGCTGTCTGCTGACATTCAAATAATGGAGGTCTACGGTGCCCGAGACAGAAAGGTCCATAAAAGTCCACAAAAACGTGTCAATATTCCTCCATACTGCTCGTCCAATGTATTCCAAGTGTCCTGAGTGGGTAGCATCCAGAATTTACTCGAAACGAAGTCATTTAGAATGTTTTTAGAGCATAAACAGTAGTGTACAGCGCGTTCAGGACGCTACGGAAGCCGGCAGACCAAACCAGATGAAAGTGCGCATTCAGCGTCTGCTCTGCCGATAATGCAAGCGTAGAAGAAGAAATGTGCTGTTTACCTGTGCAAAGAAAGAAACAACGAAAGAAAAATGTCTGAGGACTTCAGTGTTGAGGAAGAGCATGAGTTCTTTGCCGAGCTGAATGCGCTGGTTTGGTCTGCCGGCTTCCGTAGGCTCGTGAACGCGCTGGCGCGCGCTTTCAGGAAATACTATACACTAATGTTTATGCTCTAAAAACATTCTAAATGACTTCGTTTCGAGTAAATTCTGGACGCTACCCACTCAGGACACTTGGAATACATTGGACGAGCAGTATGGAGGAATATTGACACGTTTTTGTGGACTTTTATGGACCTTTCTGTCTCGGGCACAATAGACCTCCATTATTTGAATGTCAGCAGACAGCAAGAAGCCTCCCAGATCTCCAGATGCATTTGAGATATCAAAAAAGTACTCCAGAGTGTTGTTCAGCATGGGGGTGAGTAGAAAATGAAGCCTAATCATGTTTTGGGTGTACTATTCCTTTAAATTGTTTCAGTGAACGATGTATTGCATTGCGCACTATTGGCATCAGTCTTAATAAAGTGAAGGCGCGCTTTTGACCTGGGGGGCATTTTAAAGGGGTTCCACGACGCTCGCAACCAGTTCACAACAGATACACATGAACCCTGACTGTAGGAGTGACCACCTGTGTATTTTTCCTGGATGACGCAATCACGTTAAGTGTTACAGCCAATCACCGAAACTTGGTACCGAAAGACGATGCATGTTTCGATACTCTGTAGAACCGAAGCATTTCGGTCGGTACCATAAAAGAACCGATGTTCGGTACCCAGCCCTAATATTAATGCTGAGCAAACATTAAAGGAAGAACACATTATCTATTTTCTTTGGCGGCGGAGTTCAGTTCTCATTAAAATCTGTGGACATTGTTATACCCGCAGCTGAATTCTCTCACCAATTAACATCTAAGATTTTGCCAGGTAATCTGTAAATAGATCACCAAACTATAGCAGTAAAATTGCCTCTGAGGACAAACTCTGAGACCATGACTTTCAGGAGTGGCATTACCTTTCCAATACAGCAACAAATTAAGTAAAATCTTTACAATCTACAGTAGTTACTAAGTGCTTTTTTGAACAACAACTCAAATGCTTAGCACACAAGCTAACATTATTCTCGAAGCATAACACACACAGTCCTGAATCGATTCAATTTTGATTCATACAGTTCTAAACCGATTAATTTCGATTTGATCTGTTTTAAAAAAAAATGAAAGTGGTTCAGCTGTGTTTCAAAATACCCATGTATTTTATTTTTTTCCTGTCATATTAAACGCAAAGTGCAAACTTGTAAATCGGACAGTTTAAACCTGAGATGTAAAATAAAATGTCTCAAAAGTGCACACTTGCCTTTGAAGTGAAAAAGTGAAGCCTCACTCAAGCAATCAGACGTGACACATCAGACATGCATGAGCTGCATTATCTCCACTGTACAAACCATATGTGCAGCGTTGTTTGTAACCAGGGTTCCTACAACTTAAAGCAAGTTAAATTAAAGACTTTTTAAGACTTTTTAATGCCACTTGAAATAAAAATTTAAGACCAAATTCACAAGAAACACAAGAAAAACCTGCTTGCGACAACTTTACCAAAGGTTTATTTTAACATAAACCACTGCACTAATGTTTCAAATTTTGAAAAGTAGGAAGAAAGCTAAAAACACACAAATGACAGATATATTTTAACAATTATTTAACTGAATTCACAAACTTTGTATTAGCAGGAAACAAAACAAATCAGTTTTAAAGCCACAACAGAACCAGTGCTAAGTCTTTTTTGCAGCTATTTTTCTTTGTATCGTTTTCTTAGTATGTTTGATTTGGTGATAACTGGAGGCGTTGCAGAGACAAGGGTGGAACAAAACTGAGAAATACCGGCTGTTTCTCCGTAACTCCATTTTAACGCTTTGTGTTTCTTGCTTCGCATGCGACTCCACTGCCTTAATTCCCATCATTCCGAGCTTGAATGACTTCTTGCACAAAATCCACTGTGCCTCATGAATGTTTCCTGGTTTTAGTCATGGAGAAAACTCTTGGCTGGAGACAATTTTGGTTACATTTACACTTGCTCATATTTTTCCAGACAAAGAGTTAATGGTGCATCTCCCAAATGTCCCGGCCGCAACAACGCTTTTATTGGTTTCGCCATCGGATATTATGGAACCAATTATTTTTAAATACAAAAAAAAAAGGTCAGTTTTAATGTTTTATTTAGATTACAAAAATAAATCATAATAAAAATAAACCTATTTATGATGTTTTAAAAATTAAGACCTATGAAAGACTGATTTAAGACATTTTAATACCAATTAAGGCCTTAATTTTATTTTGAAGAATTCAATGCCTTTTAAGACTTTTTAAGGACCCGCGGGAACCCTGGTAACAACTACATGGTGTTTGCTGGTCAGCCCCCCATTTGGTAATGTCTTCAGGCAACCTATTTGCTGTATTTGCAGCTCTCTGGCTTGAAGTCATCTTGAGAGCATCTTTCCTGCTCATTTGACTGGGAAAGTCCCATGCGTTACTATAAAATGAATTGATTTCATTTCCCAGACATCGATTTTGCAAAAATGTAAAGGAATCGATTTTTTTACCCAGCCCTAATCACAACTCAATCTGTCTGCTCTGGCTATTAATTCTCCCCCAGTCTTTCTCTGATCTCTTGGGGCGTGAAACAGGCTTATAATTATGGGGTTGTGGTCCATCTATGTCCCAAAAGCGAAGATTTTCACATACTTTGCAAGTGGGAAAACCTGCAAAATTTGCATTGTACAAGATTGGTTTCTTCCCATCACGCATACCACTTGATCCTTACCACAGCTAGCAACATTGAGAGGTGTCCCATCTTCAGCTCACCCTCCCTTTGTGGTTCCAATACAGAGAAGGAGTAAACATCTCCAGACTTGTCAGCAACCAGCAGCTCATCCTCAGCCTGGCTGAACACCATTGATGTACACCTCCTCGTCACCCACCTGTGTAACACACACACACACACACACACACACACACACACACACACACACACACACACACACACACACACACACACACACACACACACACACACACACACACACACACAATTGTGTGGACATGCGCTGCATACTGTACAAACAGAAGCTGCTGCTGTTTGAACCTTACTAAGAGTAGCTACAGTTGTAAAGATGCATTAGCAACAAACTCGGCAAACTGTCAGCATGGTTCTACTGTGGTTCTGTTGCTCGACATACCCTCTCAAACAACCCATGAGGCTAATAGTAACACTGCTGTGAGATTCATATACATTTTCTAAAGTCCACATGTATTTGACCATTTTTTCTGGAATCTTTTTGCTGCTGTAAATACCAGAATTTCACTATTACTGGACAAAGGGATTTCCTATTCCATTCTATTCTGTCTTCACTGCATCATAAAATGTGAGGAGGGTACTGAATGTGATTGGGAAGCCGAACAATGGCTGGAATCCCAGGTTAACTAGATTCTCTCCACATTTGGGAGTTTCCCTTCTTTGTTCAGCCACTGCTGCTTTATCTTAATCAAGGAAAGTTGCTTTTGACTGGCTTTTTTTTTTTTTTTTTTTTTTACTGAGCACAGTCTTACAGCATGATGTTCACATTTTCATAGCACATGAATCTGTGAAAATAAGGGGTATGTCTTTAAAAACCAAGCTAATAACAAGCATCATCTGACAAAATTGGACTTCAGCTACAACACGCATATCTTGGAGATAAAAAAAAAAAGTTATTTTTGTGAACAATGTGCTCTTCAAAATCTGGTATAGACTCGGACTCACTGTGTACTTGCAGCTAGGTAAACACATATGTTACCGCCCCTTCACCAGATAGAGAGAAAACTTTGAAGACAGGAATGGAGTACAAAATAGATGGTCTTGTCGAGCCGAAATTGACTTTTTTTTCCCCTACAGCAGGCATCCCCAAAGTCGGTTCTCGAGGGCCGCTGTCCTGCAGGTTTTAGAGGTTTCCTTGCTCCAGCACAGCGGATTTTAATTGAAAGCTCATTAACAGGGTTTTGCTCAACTGCAATCATCATAATCAGCTGTGTTAAAGCAGGGAAACCTCAAAAACCCACAGGACAGCTGCCCTCGAGGACCGACTTTGGGGATGCTTGCCCTATAGGATGCAGCATCATTGCTGTGCTGGTGGATCACTGCAGATGCAGGTGAATCAAAGCATTGTTTCACTGGGTTAATTTGATAGTTTGCATATTAGAGATATGAACTTTGCCTCTGAATACAGCGGAAAGGGTTAGTAAAGACACAAGAAAGAAAGAAGATAAGTGTAAGGTAGGGGTAGCTTTCACATACCCCCACTATTTAAAGAGCACAGTAATTGCCATGTTATTTGATTTTATATTAGCCACCCTTTAATTAAGCAAACTGCAGCATGGACACTCTTGCTGAATGGAAGAACTATCAAGACAACTGACTATGATATTGTCAACTGTATACATAGAAGCACAAACAAGGACTGTAACTTTCCACAGGCCTAACCCACATACAAATATCCAAATGTGTACCTGATGCTGATGCAGTGCCACAAAGGCTCGCTCTGAAATAAAACCAGCCGCTTGTTGTCATCAGTTAATGCCATTAGTTTTCCAGAAGCAGACACTGCGAAAGAAAGGACCTTGTCACTTCCTGTGTCCTCTGAAGCATCACCATCACTGAGGATAGAAAAGACAGTTTTCACTGTAAAACTGATTCAATCTTATACTTAGATACAAACTTTCTCTAATGTAATCTTTATACCTGCTATTTACAACATTTACACCTTTGGGTCTCTTTTCAGCAGAGCTGCAGTCAAACACAAATGGCTTTCTGCAAAATAGCACAAAGTAGTTAGTGCATTGGATCTGAATGATGTCAAAGTAGGGCTGGGCGATATAGAAAAAAAGCTCATCGATAAAAAAAAATGCATATTGATCGATAATTATTGAAAAGATTTGAAACCATATTTTATGTGCAGCTCTGCCTGGACTTTTTATAATATTGCTAAATGATTTAATTTTAATAAAAAACACAAACACAGACTTAATTAAATCTTTATTTAACCAACTTTTTTAACCATAACAGAATTGTTTTAAAGAAAAATAACTTAAGAGTCCTGGGTTATGTTATTAAACACTGACAAAGAATAAACTAAAGTGACCAGAAAAGTGACCAAAATAAATATAACAAATAAATAAATGCCCCCCCACCGCCGCCCCCGTTTCCTGCTTTAACCTGAGTTATTACTTTGAATTTCATATGTCGGTTCTTTACTTTTCTACATAACAAACCACTAATTGTTTAAAATTACTTAATTCAGAATTTTTTGGGTTATCCATAAGTACTGAACTTAGCTGAATCGAGCCACAAAACTACTGTAAATAGCAGTTTCAGCTGACGCTCTTATAAGTGGCGTAGTAGCACAGGCACACTTAGTAGGGTTAACTAAGCGCACCCTTTCCGAGACTGTCGTTCTATTGGCTGGAAAGGTTGCTAGGCGACGATCCAACTGCAATCCACGAGAGAGCAAAAAAAATCCGCAAGCAGAGCCTACGGGTTTGCAAGCGTATTTGAGACTCGAGCAGAGCGCAGTTTGTGCGCGAAGAGAAGGAGGCAAGCGAGAGGAGAAAATATCTGTGCAAGAAGCATTAAATCTGAGAAAAGAAACAAAGATTTGAGAGAGAAGAGAAAATATTTGAGAGAGAGCGCATGTTTTGAGTGTGAGCATTATAAGTTTTGAGTGCAAGAAGATGAAATTCTTTTCTCAAATTGAAAATTTGTGCTCTTGCATTATGGCAGGATAATTTCCCCATACATTTCATTTCTTTCACAACCCTCACAAAAATTATTATTACTCTTCCCTAGTACAAACAAAACTCATTCAAGTAGGTATGTCCAGTTCTTAATCTAGTATAAATTATCTCTTACTTCTGCTTCTTTCTCCAGAATTTTTTTTAATCACAGACTTTTGAACCTTAACAGTTTCTTCCCCACTGCCATTAGACTGCTGAATGTTTTGTAGAATGGGTTATTGAATTGAATTTATTATATTTTATCATTATTTATATCTAAAATAATAAAAAAAAATGTTAGGACTGTAAATTTACAGTCATTTTTACTATTTTTCAACGCTGCACTTTTAAAAGATGAATTTGTCCAGTGAGCTGTTTCCAAACAAAATTTATTTTTGTTTTACACCTGTGTAAACAAAATAACAGATAAAATCTGTCTAAAGTCTATATAATCTTCTTCCCTTCTCATCTTCATCCCATATTTTTTTTTGCCATATTTCTGTTTCTTTCTTTTTAATAATTAATTTACCTTCCCCTTTCCCAAACGGGATCTGATCTATATTCTGCTTTCCTAAAGCCTCTTTAGCTATCTTGTCTGCCATTTCATTTCCTCTCACCCCTTCGTGTGCTGGAAACCAACAGAACTGTACATCTATTCCATACCTAAATAACTTAAACCTAAACAAACTCTGATGAATTTCTAGTACAAGGTCTTTCCCATTTCCTTCTGAATGAATCCTTTCTATTGCAGCTTTAGAATCCGTGCAAATCACCACCCTGTCCGGTCTAACCTCCTCCACCCGCTGTAAACTAATAATAATTGCTACCATTTCTGCTGTGTATATAGATACAAGGTCTGTTAATCTTTACCATAAACATATATTACACTCTGGAATGAATATCCCTATTCCCACATTTTCTTTTGTATTTTTTAACCATCTGTGTAAATTAAATAAATTACAGTAAATAACTATAACACAATTGTCTAATATATGCTAGCTTTAACCCCAACTTCATTAGGTTTCCATTCTCTTTTCATTTCATATATTTTTAAGTCAACGTTTGTTTCTGCAAACAAACATGGTGGTACAGCACTGATTGTGTTATTTTTAGAGAATTTCTTATCATCCAACTCATATATTTTTGCTGTTCAACCAAAGCCCTTTCTTGTAAATTTGGAATATTTCCAACAGTTCTTAATAATGTTTGCTGCTGGGTTTTCTTCACTACTGCTTTTAATTCTGATCCAATACGAAAGTGACATTTTGACCCCTCTCATTTCTAAAGGACTTTCTCCAGCCTTTATTAAAAGAGCATTAATGGGGGTAGTTTTAGTTGCTCCAGGAATAATACGTAATGCCCTATATTGTAATTTATCTGCTATTTGTAGCAATGATTTTGCTGCTGCTCCATATACCATAAATCCATTATCTATTGCTGATTTCAAAAGTGCCCTGTAGATGTTCAATAGTGACTGCTTATCACCCCCCCAATCATTCCCAGCCACAGCTTTCATGAGGTTTATTACTTTCTTTCCTTTTGTTTCTAACTGATTAATATGCATCTTCCATGTATATGAACTATCTAACCATAATCCTAAATATTTGAATTCTGCCGCTCTTTTAATAGAGTGATCATATAATTTTATTTCTCCTATATCAATATTTATTTTATTACTGAAAATCATATAACAGGATTTACTTAGTGACAATTTGAATCCCCATTCATATGACCATTTTTCTATTTTATTAACTGCTCTCTTTATATTTTTAACTACATACGAGACATTCCTTCCCCTCGACCGTATGGCTCCATCATCTGCATAAAGGGCTGATTTAATGGATTCATCTAGATTTAAGAATATATCATTAATCATAATATTGAAAAGTACAGGACTAATTACACTCCCTTGAGGAATGCCGTTTTCTATTTTAAAAATCTTTTGAGTATTCCACACAAAACTTTTACTCTAATTTCCCTATCTGTAAAGAAACTTGCTATCTAGTTATACATTCTACCACCTATTCCTTTATTTTCTAACTTATTCAATAAACCTTCACTCCACATTGAGTCATATGCTTTTTCTAAGTCAAAGAATACTGCTATTATCGATTCTCTAATTTTTAGTGCTTTTTCTATGTCAGAAGTCTACAGTCATGTATAAGAGTAGATTTTGAATGCCCAGCAGATACTATCACCACCGACGACAGCGTTCAGATAGATGTTCTGCACCATGTGGCTAACTACTCACGTGGAAGAGTTGTGTCTCTCCTTCCTTTTTTCCCGGTGGCAGCGAACAAAACCTCAAATAATTAAATCAGTTCCTACCTGTGCTCTTTGGTGTGAATCGCTACGACTTTGCTACCGCATGCTGAAAGAAACCACTCTCCATAGAAACCCACGAAAGACATGGCTCAGTGCCCCAGACACTTAAGGCCTGCTTGTCGAGTGACCTAAAAGGAAATTAGCTTACTAGCAACGTCTTCTTTTTGTGTTCTTTATTGGCGTTTGGTAAAAAAAAAACTATAAAGGAGGGCATTTACCGCCACCAACTGGCGTGGAGTGTGGCTCATCTTTAAATAATATCAAAAGTTACCGTTCTTAACTGAAATTCTATTAACCAGTTGTGTTTTCTTTAAAAAAATAACATATATAATTATAATTTGTATAGACTTGTTCCAAAGCTTCTTTGTTATGTGTCTTCTATATCAACTCTTTCTTTATTTCTTTGAAATGCTGTCCTCATGTCTCTTCTTTCTTGTTCATATTTCAGACATCTCAATAAAACATGTTGTATTGATTTCTTCTCTCCACAATATTCATACTTTCTAGCAGCATGCTTTTGTATTTTAAACAGTTTGGAATTGAGGCCTATGTGTCCAAATCTTAATGTGGTTATTAATGGGTGAGAGGTGGCCTAATGGTTAGGGCATAGGGCTTTGAATCCTGAGGTTGTGATTTCGATCTCCCACAGACTGCCACTCTAGCTCCCTCAGCAAGACCCTTAACCCCACACTGCTCCCTGGGCGCCACGTAATGGCAGCCCACTACTCCCCAAGGGGATGAGAAGTAATTTCCCGCTGGGATTATTTGAGTACATATAAAATATATATATAGATATATATATACTTTTCTTCCTTTCTATTCCTTCTTCAATTTCTTTTTTTTCCTGCTTTCTTTTTTATAAATAAAAAACATCTTCTGTAAATTTCTCCACACTGCCTTTTCTGCCACTCTCCAGATATTGTTTAAATATACATTTACCATCTGATTTGCTGAACTCAACTACAAAAGTTCACAATATTTCTAACTGCTCTATTTGCATCTGATCTCCCATTTCATTTCCTTTTATGCCAAAATGTGCTGGTACCCATAGAAATATCATTGTTAATACATACTTTCTAATGTAAGTATTGTATGCAATATTTCCGGAAAAAATGTCTAGCCTACTTTCTGAATGATTATGTCCTAAACTCAGCAATACAGAACTTGAATCAGAAAAAAATATATATTGTAATCCTCTTTCTTATTTCTACATGAAATTCTGGTATAACAAAAGTTATTCGTACTTCTTCAACCCTTTTTGATGCATCTGTATAGATCTTAACATACTGATAATAATTGTTTATGTATCCTTGTATTATATTTGAGTTTAAATTGCATTTCTTATAATTTCCTTTTCATCAATGTCATATGTACCATCTGTTTATCAAAGTATTAAGTTTCGGATGATCCAGGTTATCTTAAATTAAACCAATAGGTTATTGCCAATTGTGCTCTTCTCAGATGTAATTGTATGTCACCAATTTCGCCTGGAGTGCTGCTATTAGGTTAGTTTTAAATGCATCTGTACAAAGTCCAGTACTCAAATAGTTAAGCCCTGAGGGATGATGGTCTTAGGAGAAAATTCCACCTGAAATTACTGCAAGTACAGCTCCTAAACTATAAATTGAAAATATGATTATTTGTATTTGTATGACAGAAAGGCATTGAGGAATATTTTTCAGGTGGAACCAATATTTGAATTGTCACCATGTCCGATTTATAGGTGATTAAACAAAGTATAAATGAAAAATGTCTAGTTTGCCAAAATGTATACCAAAATAAACACTCCACCATGAACACCATAAAAACCCATTTTAAACTCTGGATGAACCATCAGACTATAACTCAAGCAAATTTGGAATGAATAAGTTGGAGGATGCATGTTCCACAAAGGAAAATTATTTTGATACAATTGTACCAAAAGTGGCCAGATTTTTGCCAAATGCATTTTTCCACTCATTAAAGGGAATCTGGTAAGACAAATATGCTGATTTACATTATTGGAGACCTTCTGCATGACACAAAGCATTTTTTTACTAAGATTTAGCAATTGTTTTATTGAAATTAAGCATTGAATACACAATGTCATTAAACTGAAAAGAAAATAATACAAATTGTGTAATTTTTGTCATCAAACAGGGATATTTAATTGAAAACAAGAATTAGAAATCCAAAAACTACAAAAATCTAAAAATAAATGATAATCCGGAGCTTCTGTCAAGAAAATGTGTAAAAAAAATTATTGTTATAAAAACAATTTCAAGAAAAAAAATCTAATGTAAATGGATGTGTGAAAATATAAGAATAAAGCTTTGTAAACAAATTTGCCAAAACAAACTATGAACAGAGTAATTATGTAAATGCATGTGTAAAAAGCAATTTTAAATAAAACATGGAAATAATGTGCAGAAATATGTTGTCAATAACAAAAATGTAAAGATCCACTAAAAACAAACATGGGTAACAATATGTGCAGAAAACAACAAATTTGGGGACATGGAGGACGCTTCGGGGAAAATGTGGGTGCAGGTGGCTCGGTGTCAGGGTGGTCTGGACTGTGCCAAATGTCCCTGACATCAGTCACTAGTATAGCAAGACAAACCTGCTTTCTAGCTTTCGTCAGTCCTTTCTTGGTGCAGATGAAGGAGTCCTTTTTGTTGGAGCAGAAGGAGCCTTGTGCTTTCCAGGTTTTGAGAATAAACGTAGCTGCCTAGAAGTTGGTTGGTACTCATCCTCTTCTGAAGCATCATCGCTGTAAAACCAATCAAATATATGTTAAAGAATATATTTCCTTTGAAAACAACAATAATTGTAGTTGCATCTGATAATGCCTTCTAATCATCATAGGAACATAAATCTAAGGAAGTTGTTGTACATCAGGACTAACATATGTATTTTCAGATTTTTGCAAAATAGACATCTCACCTTGAAGATGATGAAGTCTCAGCTGTGGCGGGGGACTTGCCCTGCTGTATTTGTGATGGTCCCAGGACATCCTCGGGACAATAAAAATAAAAGTTTATTGCAACAAATTAGTTTATTACACACAATACTAAATGTACTAGCGGAATAACAGTTGGTATTTCAAACTGTACAACTTTCCCTGAATTAATCTCACATACAGTACACCTGGATCCCTTGTTCTGCAGCTAGCAGATGGATGATGGGACACTATAAATAAATAAAAAATCCAGTGAAAGCAGCACATAAAGCGAAGCAGCTTTTCCTCATCCTTGTCAACCTATCCAAACAACCATAAAATACATAAATATATGAAGAACGTGAATATTGTAAATTTATTTTTTCCAGTTTTTCTTTTAATTGTCATTACAGTCACAAGTACAGAGCAACAAAATTAACTTTCTGCATATAACCCATCCCCTTTGGGAGCAGTGGGCTGCCATTGTATGGCACCCGGGACGCAGTGGATTGCTAATTACCCTTTGGTAGTATCTGGTTAAAGTAAAGCGGCCGCCATATTGGTACTCCCTAGTTAGACCGGTCGCAATGTAAACAATATGTGCGCTACTGCAACAAACAAAGATGATCTAATTTTCAGGGGGACTTTTAAAATAAAGATAAATTCAGTGCATTGACACACACTTGCTGTTATGTCAAGGCATAAGTTGATTACTTTAACTTACAATAAAAAAAATAGGCACGTCACATTGCACAGTCATTATGAGGTCAATGAGGTCTCTAAATCATGTAATATCATATTATACATATCCATTACAACAAAATTATTGTGTTAATTTAGTGTAAAAATACTGAAGTGCCAAAAGTTCTAAATTGATGTACATTTAATATACATATATTGATGACGTTATTGTTGTTTGAAAAGTATTACAAATAATTTCATGATCATGAATGATGGCATATACTTTTATGATCTGTCTGTGTTTTAGCCTTTAAAAACGTTTGAGTTGCTTTTTTTTCCATCATTATAACATGCAATATATTTCAGTGCATAACTTTTTAAAATGAGAAATACATCAGAAACGGCAGTGTCAACCATTTAATGAAGATTTACTACACTGACACTTTGCTACTGAGCAGCCTGGTTAGCACATTAGGAGCTTTTACACACACAGCAAGCCTATGTTGTGTAGCAAGTGTGCAACACTAATGTTGCAGGCTCTCCAGCCTATTGTTCTACAAGCTGAAAACTAACAATATAAAGTAGATTTGAGCAGATGTTTTTGGTTACAAGCTTCAAATCAGAAGTTGAGGCCAAAATGCTCTTTTCACAGTGAGATAAAGCCATTTTGGCCTGTGGAGTTGTAACAGACAAACCATTAATGATACAGCCATGATCCTTTCTGGCAATCACCTAGAGCTGAAAACTAACAATATAAAGTAGATTTGAGCA
>NW_024039046.1:0-27500 GCF_016077235.1 Cyprinodon tularosa | reverse complement strand
GTGGAGCCCCCTCGTGTTCTGATCCCTCTCAAGGTGGACTCCTCCGAGTGGTTCCCCCGGTTCCTTCCGAGTCGGTTCCCCTCACTGGTCCCCCCACCCTCACGGACCTCCTTCAGGTTTCCCCCGCTGTTCTGTTTGCTTGGATCTCCCCGGTGCTGCTCGGACCCTCTCTGGCTTCAGCTCTCTGGTCACCTGGACGATCGCCTTCTCCTCCACCTGGCCAGCTTTAAGTCCAACCCGCCTTCTCCCCGGTTCGGCTCTCCCCGCTCTGAGACGTTCCTTGGTTCCGGCTCCCTGTGCTGAGCTTCGGTCTGCGGTTGCAGAATCCCCTTTCGTTCTGTTTTATCCAATAAAAACCCTCAAAGATCTGCCTGTTTCCGAGTGTGTTCAGCATGTGGGCCAAACACGTCAAGCCAAACATGACAGAAGAACACTCAGGCCAGTCAGACCCAGCGAGTACACTCGGAAACGCTGTAACAGCTCAACAGGATCAGATTCGAGGTTTAGAAGCTTCTGTTTTTGGTTTGCAGGATCAGTTACAGGGTTTAGCTGCCCAGATGAGCCAGCTGGTTAGCATGTTTAATGCTAGTCTGCAGCCAGCAGCTTCCGCGTCCCCTGACCCCTCCCCCGAGGCCGCGTCAGTCATGACGTCACCGGACGTCCCCGAGTACTCCTCCCCAACTCCTGAGAAATATTCCGGTGAGGCTGGAGATTGTGGAGGGTTCTTATTTCAGTGTTCTCTAGTGTTTAATCGGTCCCCTCGAACCTTTGCCCTTGATCATACCAGGATCTCTTTTATTTTACGGCTTTTATCGGGCCGAGCCCTTAAATGGGCTGAATCCCGTTTCCCTGATTGTCAGCGTTTCGGCTGTACATTTAATGAATTTATTTCTGAGTTTAAGATGGTTTTTGCTGCTGAGTCTGATGAGGCTCAGGACTCTATGCGGCTTCTCTCCTTACGACAGCGGGGCAGACGGGTAGCTGACTACGCTATCGAGTTTCGTACGGTGGCGGCTGACTGGGAACAGCGAGCTTTAAGATCTGTTTTCCTGCAGTCTTTAGATGAGTCCCTTAAGGACGAACTGGCTCGCCTTGAACAGCCGGTCACGCTAGACGAACTCATCGCGCTAGCTGTGCGCTTAGATAACCGCTTACGGGCGCGGGTTAAGAATAGGCCACCTGTTTTTCGGCCAGCTCCTTCCGAGCGGCTACCGGCTAGACCCGCTGCAGCACCTCCTTCTCCCCCAGAGCCCATGCAATTAGGCCGGGTTAGGCTGACTCCGGATGAGCGACAGCAACGCATGAGCTCTAGGCTCTGCATCTATTGTGCTTCTCCTGCGCATTTCATCAGGGATTGCCCTGAGCGCCCAAAAGACCAGGTCCGTCGGTTTAGCGGAGAGATCGACGGACCAACCTAAGTTTCCTTTTTCTTCTCCTCCGCGACTCTGCTTACCTGCTGCTATTGTCTCTGGTCGGCACACGTTCCAACTG
The DNA here is from genome assembly GCF_016077235.1 of Cyprinodon tularosa. Taxonomy (NCBI): domain Eukaryota; kingdom Metazoa; phylum Chordata; class Actinopteri; order Cyprinodontiformes; family Cyprinodontidae; genus Cyprinodon; species Cyprinodon tularosa. The sequence goes on along the minus strand of NW_024039046.1, from coordinate 26,009 downwards.
TCCGCTCTAGTTGATTCTGGGTGTGATTTTAACCTGATCGATCACTCCTTAGTTCTCCAAATTAAAATTGAGACTGTTCCGTTAGATTCTCCCCTCCAGGTTTCGGCCCTGGACGGGGGAGAACTCCCCCGCATCACCCACAGAACGGTTCCCCTGGAACTTGTTGTTTCAGGTAATCACAGAGAGCTAGTCTCCTTTTTCGTTTTTCCCGTTAAGCAGGCTCCTCTAGTACTTGGGTTTTCGTGGTTACAGTGCCACAACCCTCACATTGACTGGGGTGACCGACGGGTGGAAGCCTGGTCGTCCAGCTGCCATGCCAACTGCCTTCAATCGGCTGTTCCCTCCTCTCAGGCCCCCCCCGCGCCTGGCACTCGGGTAGATCCCGATGTTCTGAAACTGGTGCCGGAACAATATCATGACCTCGGACAGGTTTTCAATAAGGCACAGGCTAGCTCGCTCCCTCCACATCGCCCTTACGACTGCGCCATAGACCTCCTTCCGGGTGCCCCATTGCCGTCCAGTCGCCTTTACAATATTTCTCTGGGAGAACGTCAAGCCCTAGAGAAATATATTAAGGAGTCACTTTCCACGGGGTTAATTCGCACGTCATCCTCACCACTTGGGGCAGGGTTCTTTTTCGTGTCTAAGAAGGACGGTTCCCTCCGTCCCTGTATTGATTATCGAGGCTTAAACGCTATCACTGTTAAAAACAAGTACCCCCTCCCACTGATCTCCTCCGCCTCTGAGCCGGTTCAGTCAGCCAATATCTTCACTAAGCTGGACTTACGTAACGCTTACCACTTAGTGCGGATCCGCCGGGGAGATGAGTGGAAGACAGCCTTCAAGACTCCCCTCGGGCATTTTGAGTACCAGGTTATGCCTTTTGGTCTGTGCAACGCCCCGGCAGTCTTCCAAGCTCTGGTAAATGACGTCTTACGTGACTACCTCAACGTCTTTGTGTTCGTCTACATTGACGATATCCTTATCTACTCACGAAACCCAACTGAACACTACAAGCATGTCCGTCTGGTCCTCCAACGCCTGTTGGAAAATAAGCTTTACGTTAAGGCTGAGAAGTGTGAGTTTCACAAGCCCTCCATTGCCTTCCTGGGACTCATCCTGGAAGGGGGTAGGGTACGATCTGACCCCGATAAGATCAAGGCAGTGCTCGACTGGCCAGTACCCGAGACCCGAAAGGAGCTTCAGCGCTTCTTGGGGTTCGCCAATTTTTACAGACGCTTTATTAGGGGTTATAGTCAGATCGCCGCCCCCCTCCACGCTCTCACCTCTGTCAAGGTCACCTTCTCCTGGAACTCCAGGGCCGACTCGGCGTTCGCCGATCTCAAGTCCCGTTTCTCCCAGGCGCCCATCCTGATCTACCCCGACCCACTGAAGCAATTCATTGTTGAGATCGATGCCTCAGACACTGGTGTGGGAGCTGTTTTGTCCCAAGTATCGGATCAGGATCAGAAGCTTCACCCGTGCGCCTTCTTCTCCAGGCGTCTGACTCCTGCCGAAATAAACTATGACGTCGGAGACTGGGAGCTGTTAGCCATAAAGCTCGCTTTGGAGGAGTGGCGTCACTGGCTAGAGGGGTCCGAGCAACCAGTTCTTATTTGGACCGACCATAAGAACTTGGCCTACATCCAGACAGCTAAGCGGCTAAACCCCCGGCAGGCCCGCTGGTCCCTCTTCTTCTCCCGGTTCAACCTGACAATCTCCTACCGCCCTGGTTCTAAGAACCTGAAGCCCGACGCCTTGTCCCGTCACTACTCTCCCCCCGACTCCGTGAAGGAACCGGTCGCTATCCTGCCGCCCTCCTGTGTGCTCGGCGCTCTCCAGTGGGAGGTACAGGACCTCATTACCCAAGCACTCCCATCCGACCCTGACCCCGGAACCGGTCCTCCAAATCGCACCTATGTGCCCTCCTCAGTCAGATCCCGTGTTATCCAATGGGCTCATGCCGAGAAGTTTTCCGCACACCCTGGCATCCATCGCACCCGAACGCTCCTCGCCCGCAGTTTCTGGTGGCCCACTATGTCCCAGGACATCAAACAGTTCGTTCTCTCTTGTCCTGTTTGTGCTCAAAATAAACCCTCCAACAGACCACCATCTGGCCTCCTCCAGCCCCTGCCCATCCCTGAACGTCCCTGGTCCCATATAGCCCTGGATTTCATCACCGGTCTCCCTTCCTCACAAGGTATGACAGTAATCCTCACAGTTGTCGATCGGTTCTCCAAGGCCTGCCACCTCATTCCCCTCCGGAAGCTCCCCTCTGCTTTCCTCACGGCCCAGCTCCTGGTGAAACATGTTTTCCGCCTCCATGGAATCCCACAAGAGATACTGTCTGACCGTGGTCCCCAATTCATCTCGCGGGTGTGAAAGGAGTTTGCTGTGGCCCTTGGTGCCCGGTACACTCTGACCTCTGGCTACCACCCGCAGACCAACGGTCAGACAGAGCTGATGAACCAGGAGCTGGAGACCGCCCTCCGTTGCCTCACCTCCAAGAACCCCACGGACTGGAACAAGTACCTCCCCTGGATTGAGTATGCCCATAACAGTCACGTCTCCACTGCTACCGGTCACTCCCCCTTCGAGATCTCTCTTGGTTATCAGCCCCCACTTCTACCCGACAACAATAGGCTGATCGCTGTGCCTTCCGTCCAGGACCACATCAACCGTTGCAAACACTTTTGGACCCAGACCATACAAGCTCTCCAAGACACTGCTGAACAGAATTGCAGGTTGTCCACCCGAGACCTTCCCTCCCGAGCTACCTCCCGCAAGTTGTCCCCACGTTTCACTGGCCCCTATGAAATTATCTCCATTGTCAGTCCCACCACAGTCCGTCTTCGTCTCCCGTCTCACTCCCGTGTGCACCCCACCTTCCACGTGTCTCAGATTAAGCCTGTCTCCTCCAGTCCCTTGTGCCCCCCGGCCGACCCTCCTCCGCCCAACCTAGACCACCATGGACGCCAGATCCAACGTATCGTGGCCTCCCGTCCACGAGGTAGGGGTTTCCAATACCTCGTGGATTGGGTTGGTCGCGGTCCCGAGGATCGGTCCTGGCTCCCTGGTTCCTCCATCCCTGACCAGTCCCTTATTGACTCTTTCCTCTCCTCCCGTCCCTCAACATCCTCCTTTGTGTCGCCTGGAGGTGACCCTTGAGGGGGGGGGTGGTGTCAGGACTCTGCTGCCTCTGCCTTCTCCACAGGTGTTCCTGGTTGACTGATTGGTGCTCGCACACCAGCAGGTTGTTTCTGCAGCACCGGGGTGCTCTATAAGAACTGCGTTCAGACAGCGGAAGGACGCTGTCCTGTAGTGGAGCCCCCTCGTGTTCTGATCCCTCTCAAGGTGGACTCCTCCGAGTGGTTCCCCCGGTTCCTTCCGAGTCGGTTCCCCTCACTGGTCCCCCCACCCTCACGGACCTCCTTCAGGTTTCCCCCGCTGTTCTGTTTGCTTGGATCTCCCCGGTGCTGCTCGGACCCTCTCTGGCTTCAGCTCTCTGGTCACCTGGACGATCGCCTTCTCCTCCACCTGGCCAGCTTTAAGTCCAACCCGCCTTCTCCCCGGTTCGGCTCTCCCCGCTCTGAGACGTTCCTTGGTTCCGGCTCCCTGTGCTGAGCTTCGGTCTGCGGTTGCAGAATCCCCTTTCGTTCTGTTTTATCCAATAAAAACCCTCAAAGATCTGCCTGTTTCCGAGTGTGTTCAGCATGTGGGCCAAACACGTCAAGCCAAACATGATGAATGTTTTCCATCCATCCATCTTCTTACGCTTATCCGGGGTCGGGGCGCGGGGGTAGCAGCCTCAGTAGGGAGGCTCAGACGTCCCTCTCCCTAGCCACTTGGGCCAGCTCCTCCAGGGGAACCCTAAGGCGCTCCCAGGCCAGCTGAGAAACATAGCCCCTCCAGTGTGTCCTGCGTCTCCCCTGAGCCTCCTCCCGGTGGGACGTGCCTGAAACACTTCACAGGGAGACGTCCAGGACGCATCCTAATCAGATGCCCAAGCTACCTCAACTGGCTCCTTTCGATGTGGAGGAGCAGCGGCTCTACTCTGAGTCCTTACCCGGATGACTGAGCTCCTCACCCTACTGTATCTCTAAGGGAGAGCCCGGCCACACTACGGAGAAAACTCATTTCAACCGCTTGTATCCAACCAAGCTAATATTTTAGTTTAATAAAGATACATTCTCACCTAAAAACATCCAACATTCCTCCATTTCCCATGAAGCATTGCAGGGTGAGGCACTTATGGAGGAAAACAACAAAAACTGTGTGTAAAACTTAATAAATAATGCTTTCTATGACCCAAAATAAATGTTGTAAATGTTTTTAGGCAGAATCTGGCTGCATTAAACTCCAATAGCTGCTCAGTTTGTCAAGAGTTTACTAAATTAAATAAAGCTCCATTGTTTCCTAAGTTTTTGTTTTTCCTGAGACGTGAGAACGTTCCAAAATGTACATCTAGCATTAGGGCTTTTTGTCAGATGTTCTCCATATCTAAGAACCATAAAGTATGAGTTACTGGGAATATTGTTTAACTTGGCACCCTTATTGTTGTGCTCAGAAATCTCCACACAGCTTTAAAGTCTATCTTCAGCCTATCAAAACCTTCTGCATGACTCAGGAGTTTAGCTCATGTTAACTGAAGACTAACTTGTTAATTTTCAGGGTTTTTTCTACATCTGCATTACTTCCTCCTATTCCTCCTTCAAACACTGCTGATCCATCCTGGATGAATAAGGAAACTAAATTATTCATTGGTTATTTAAGCTCCTCTTTCCAGAACAAACTGTGGTTTTCTTCTAGAAAGCCTTGTAGCAACAAAACAATATCCTGCTTTCTGTGGACCTGCTGCTTTCCAAATACTCCATCCTGACCAGTGCTTACTGGTGTGGATGCTCATCGTCTTTAGTTGGTTTTTAGGTGTTTATTTAGCCATTTAATCCTAAAATAACACTTTTTTCCATTATGGATGCAATCTGTAGTCATAACAATATGAAAAGTAACTGAGTAGAGAAGTAAAAAAATTGTTTGTGCACATTTTAAAACATTAAAACATCAGAACAAAAAGACAATGACAAAAATGACCACAATAAAATGTTTCTCATTCACCTCCTTTTTATTGAATCTATTATTAATAAATCAAATGTGTTCTAAAGCTTGTTAGCAGTCCAGCTGCTCAGTAACATCACGAACAGATAAATACTGAAACATTTTGTAGAAGTAATTTCAGTTGCATTTTCTAAACTATTTAAGTCAAAATGATAATTTCACATAAGCCTGAACTTAATTTTTTTTTCTTTTTTTTCACATGTATAAAACGTAGATCTAGTTAAAAGTATTTATAGCAACTTTGTGAGATTCTGCTGCCAACTAGTATGTATTTTATTCTGATTTTATGTGAAAAGCATAATAGAAATGCTCGTATCTGTAAAGGGAAAATAAACCTGTTTCATGATGATTAGAAATGTGGTGTGCACAGCTCAAGTGGTTGAATCTGTTGTCATGGTAACGAGAGGCTGTGCGTCCCACCACCCCATGGTTACCTTTAGGTGTAATCCTACTTCTGTCTCAGCTGCTCTGGTGCGTTTGGTTCACAGCTGAAGCCGACCAGGTCCTGGTTCCTGTATGATGATGACTAACCTGTTCATGGTCCTAAATTAAACAGGGAGGCGACCAGGACGCATCCTAATCAGATGTCCGAGCCACCTCAGCTGGCACCTCTCGACGTGGAGGAGCGGAGGCTCTACTCTGAGTCCTCCCCAGATGGCTGAGCTCCTCACCCTATCTCTAAGGGAGAGCCCAGACACACTACAGAGAAAACTCATTTCAGCCGCTTGTATCCGGGAACTCGTTCTTTCGGTCATGACCCAAAGCTCATGACTATAGATGAGGGTAGGAACGTAGATCGACCGGTAAATCGAGAGCTTTGCTTTTTGGCTCAGCTCTCTCTGAACCACAACGGACCGGTACAACACACGCTTCACAGCAGACGCTGCACCAATCCGCTTATCAATCTCCTGCTCCATCTTCCCCTCATTCGTGAACAAGACCCCAAGATACCTAAACTCCTCCACTTGGGGCAGGACATCCTCCCCAACCAGGAGAAGGCACTCCACCCTTTTCCTTTTTCCATTTCCAAGGGTTATTTTTACTTCAATAACTGGTACTGGTATTGCTTTGATAACTGGTCCTAGTATTGCTTTGATAACTGGTCCTAGTATTGCTTTGATAACTGGTCCTGGTATTGCTTTGATAACTGGTCCTGGTATTGCTTTCATAACTGGTCCTGGTATCGATTTGATAACTGGTCCTGGTATTGCTTTGATAACTGGTCCTGGTATTGCTTCTATAACTGGTCCTGGTATCGATTTGATAACTGGTCCTGGTATTGCTTTGATAACTGGTCCTGGTATTGCTTCTATAACTGGTACTGGTATTGCTTTTATAACTGGTACTGGTATGGATTTGATAACTGGTCCTGGTATTGCTTTCATAACTGGTCCTGGTAGTGCTTTCATAACTGGTCCTGGTATTGCTTCTATAACTGGTCCTGGTATTGCTTCTATAACTGGTCCTGGTATTGATTTGATAACTGGTCCTGGTATTGCTTTGATAACTGGTCCTGGTATTGCTTTGATAACTGGTCCTGGTATTGCTGTGATAACTGGTCCTGGTATTGCTTTGATAACTGGTACTGGTATTGCTTTGATAACTGGTCCTAGTATTGCTTTGATAACTAGTGCTGGTATTGCTTTGATAACTGGTACTGGTATTGCTTTCATAACTGGTACTGGTATTGCTTTGATAACTGGTCCTGGTATTGCTTTGATAACTGGTCCTGGTATTGCTTTGATAACTGGTCCTGGTATTGCTTTCATAACTGGTGCTGGTATTGTTCGGTTTGTTCCGTGGATGATTGAATGAGTTTATCAAAGATAATTAATGGAGCAGCTGGCCTCATTTTGTTTCTACCTTCCCGCAAATATGTTATAAACTGTCTTTTATCTAACTGGTTTCTACATGAACAAACATCGGAGTCATGGTAACAGGTGTGGTCCAGGAAACATGGGGGATAATGATCATAAACCTGATCAAGACTGGAAATCTGAGCTTGAGCATTTCACAGCAGGTAAACATTCGGCTTTGACATCTGCTGTTTACTGCATGTAAATCTAGTTGATGGCAGCACTGTTGGTGTCTTTAATATAAGATAATGTGAATTAAGAAAATATACCTTTTAAATCTAGCTAGTTCATGCCAAAGATTATCAATTTTGGTGGGAGTTCAGTCAGTACTGGGAACAGGGACAAATGAATAAAGTGCTGACTGCCATTCTGCCTTCAGCCAGGCTCTCTGGGAACATGTCAGTGTGTTTACCTACCTGAGGGTAAGAAGACGTGTTCCTTGCTGGATACTCTAAGCAACAGAGTTTGTTTATGGGACAATTTAAGATGAATCAGTAAAGGGCAGTTATGCATCTGAAGATGCCTTAGCAGGACTTTTAAAGGCATCAGTAACAGTGGGTTTCAGAGAAGGGGTTGTGTCTCTGTGCAGCAGACTGCAGCAGATCTAATTACAGATGCAGATCCAGTGACTTGCACGGCAACCGAGCCATTTCATCTTCAGCCTTGGGGCTCGGCAGCACTTCTTTATATATTTGAGCTTTTTAATTCCAGCTCAGTTCGGTTCCATTAAAGGGCCTAAAGCCAGAACCTGCTTTTTAGACCCAAACCAGTCCCATTCAAAGAAAACTTACATGCTTTCTGGAACTGAATTGAAGAGAATTTTTTTGTTTGTTTTTTTTTGCTGATCATTTAGCTTCTTAGAAAAGAAACATCTTAAAACTTATTCCGGAGAAATAAGATCTTTACTTTTAGATGCTGCAGCACTTTGTTTGCACCTCTAACTGAAGGTTAGTGATAATAAGGAATGTAAACACAAATGTAAACAGCCCAGAACAACAACACATTAACCATTTAAAAGGAAGTAAAACGGTTCTACCAACTGCTGAGACAGGATGTTAAACTATATTTACATGAAATTCAAGTTGCCTTTCTAGCACATTTTATTGCTCTTTTTTTTTTTTTTTTTTAATAAAGAAACATTAAACAGCTTCTGGCGTTTTGCCCCCACACTGGCCTGCCAGATGTATTCCTTCATCCACCTGGCTGTAAACATCCCCTCATTGGCAGTTGGTAAAGTTTCCAGCTGAAGGACAGAACACAGTGATCTACCTCTTGGAGCAGATCTCTCCAGAACTGCTTAGGCATCTTCCTCTTGTTTGTCCTTCTGCTACATTAGAGTTTCTATCCCTGCCAGAGATTCCAGGGTTTAAACAGCTCAGCTTCCCTCTTATTAGTCTCTGGCAGCTGTTGGGCAAAATCTGCAAGAGTTTGAAATGACCCATTACATTAGATAATTGAAGGGCATTTGGCTGAACTTATCTACATTGGATGGTGGGGTTGTCATGATGGAGGGATTTTTTATGACTTGCAGTAAATAGACTCCTCAAATATAGAGTGATTAAACAAACCTTCTTCAAACCCGACTAGAAGCAAATATGGAGCATTTTTCTGGGACGGGAAGTCGTCGTAATGTTTCTCAGGCCTTCAGCTCCAGAGACAGTAAGAGTAGAAATTATAACATGGTTTGTTTATCATTTTAGCATCATAAGCAGCATGTTTTAACCACTGCCAGCAGTAGTGTGAACCAGAGTCATCATCTGGGCCTCTGGTTTAATTCAATTCAGTACTTTACAGTCATCCGATCATACAGTCAATTGACTCAAAGTTTTCCATCTAAGGAAAACCAGTTGATTGCATTGACTCATTGACTTGAAGGTAATCTCTCACACTAAGCATGCTTGTAGCGACAGTGGAGAGGAAACACTCCCTTTTAACAGGAAAAAAGCCTCCAACAGAACCAGGCTCAGTGTGAGCGGCCATCTGCTGAGGCCGACTGGGGTTCAAGGAGACAGAAGCACAGATACGAAAGGCAGCTATAAAATGCGGCCCATCCAGGAAACACACAGCCAGGCAGACGAGCTCCAAGTCAGCTCCCATTTCAGAGGATGAAGAGAGCAGTTACAGTCAGAGAAACAGGACTTCACTGGAAAACAGGCAGATCACCAACATTTATAAAAAAAAAGGTGTTGATGGCAGCAGCACAGCTGACAATTCTCAACTGGATGGAGAGAGGAAAAGATTAGGCGAAGCTACTATGAGGAAAAAGCAGACAGAGCATAACCTTAGAGATTGACCTAACAGATTCTTCAGTGGGCGAATAAAGATAGAATGAAGCAGAATGATGAAAAAGGGGTCCCAATGCCCTCCAGCAGTCTAGGCCTATAGCAGCATAACTATAGAGATAGCTCAGGATAACCTGAGCCACTCTAACTATAAGCTTTATCAAAAAGGAAAGTTTTAAGCCTAGCCTTAAAAGTAGACAGGGTGTCTGCCTCACGGACTAAAACTGGGAGTTGGTTCCACAGGAGAGGAGCCTGATAACTAAAAGATCTGCCTCCCATTCTACTTTTAGAAGTTCTAGGAACCACTAGTAAACCTGCAGATTGAGAGTGAAGTGCTCTGTTAGGAACATAAGAAGAAATCGATAATTCGTCTCAGCATCACGCAGAGAAATTTCTACTAAATAAGATCAGCTAAAACTGCTCTGTGGGGCTGCAGGATTCAGTATGGACTAAGTCCCTGGAGAGAACCCTGCCTCCAGAGACACTTGATCTCTGCTTCCGTCACTATACGGAAGATCTAAAAAAAAAAAAAAAAGAAAAGAAAACTGGCATAGTAATTAAAATAAACTGACCCTTTTTCATCTCCCTAACTGTTCTGTTTGTTTAGTGATTTAATGTGAAAACAAGAGCAAATATATAGACGTCTTTACCAATCAGAGAGGATTGGTTTTAACTACAAGATAAGGAAAATAAATATGCTTTAAAGGAACTCCTTTTTCCTCCTAATCTGTTGGGGTTTCCAGTGGGTCAAGTCTTTTCTGTACCATTAGTAAGGGTTAGAAACTGAGGCCCTGTAGTTACATCAGTCGATTTGAATATGCAAACTTCCCTGGTGCACATGATCCCTCTCTGCAGTGTTCATAGTGTCTGATGAACAGAAGCTATAATGACTCTTCAGCAGGCTATCAGTAAATCAAACTGGGCTGATATGGGAGGATGTGTGGGTTAGTGACACAGACCCGGTTGCTCATATTTATTTCCCATCAGTGTTCTCTGGAGGCCCACATCCTTTTATAGCTAATAGATCAGGCCTCCTCATGATGAGGTCATTATTGACTAGTGAGCTCCTGTCCAACAATACATCAATACTAATGATACACTAATGCCACTGAGATGGCTGAAGGTCTACACTATGTCTTACTATGTGTGAGTGTTCATCTCTGCAATAAAACATGAAGCATGTTGTGATTTAGCTCCTTGCAGCTTATCCTGAGGTTAGCGGTTTGTTTTGTAAGATCTGATTGTAAATATGGGTAGGGTTCTGGATTGGTTCTGATGGTGAATATGGGTAGGGTTCTGGGTTGGTTCTGACTGTGAACATGGGTAGGGTTCTGGGTTGGTTCTGATGGTGAATATGGCTAGGGTTTTGGGTTGCTCTGATGGTGAACATGGGTAGGGTTCTGGGTTGGTTCTGATGATGAATATGGGTAGGGTTCTGGGTTGTTCTGATGGTGAACATTGGTAGGGTTCTGGGTTGTTCTGATGGTAAACATGGGTAGGGTTCTGGGTTGGTTCTGATGGTGAACATGGGTAGGGTTCTGGGTTGGTTCTGATGGTGAACATGGGTAGGGTTCTGGGTTGGTTCTGATGGTGAATATGGGTAGGGTTCTGATGGTGAACATGGGTAGGGTTCTGTGTTGGTTCTGATGGTGAACATGGGTAGGGTTCTGGGTTGTTCTGATGGTGAACATGGGTAGGGTTCTGGGTTGGTTCTGATGATGAATATGGGTAGGGTTCTGGGTTGTTCTGATGGTGAACATGGGTAGGGTTCTGGGTTGGTTCTGATGGTGAATATGGGTAGGGTTCTGATGGTGAACATGGGTAGGGTTGTGGGTTGGTTCTGATGGTGAACATGGGTAGGGTTCTGGGTTGGTTCTGATGATGAATATGGTGGGGTTCTGGGTTGTTCTTTTGGTGAACATGGGTAGGGTTCTGGGTTGTTCTGATGGTGAATATGGGTAGGGTTCTGGGTTGTTCTTTTGGTGAACATGGGTAGGGTTCTGGGTTGTTCTGATGGTGAATATGGGTAGGGTTCTGGGTTGTTCTTTTGGTGAACATGGGTAGGGTTCTGGGTTGTTCTGATGGTGAATATGGGTAGGGTTCTGGGTTGTTCTTTTGGTGAACATGGGTAGGGTTCTGGGTTGTTCTGATGGTGAATATGGGTAGGGTTATGGGTTGTTCTGATGGTGAATATGGCTAGGGTTTTGGGTTGCTCTGATGGTGAACATGGGTAGGGTTCTGGGTTGGTTCTGATGATGAATATGGGTAGGGTTCTGGGTTGTTCTGATGGTGAACATTGGTAGGGTTCTGGGTTGTTCTGATGGTAAACATGGGTAGGGTTCTGGGTTGGTTCTGATGGTGAACATGGGTAGGGTTCTGGGTTGGTTCTGATGGTGAACATGGGTAGGGTTCTGGGTTGGTTCTGATGGTGAATATGGGTAGGGTTCTGATGGTGAACATGGGTAGGGTTCTGTGTTGGTTCTGATGGTGAACATGGGTAGGGTTCTGGGTTGTTCTGATGGTGAACATGGGTAGGGTTCTGGGTTGGTTCTGATGATGAATATGGGTAGGGTTCTGGGTTGTTCGGATGGTGAACATGGGTAGGGTTCTGGGTTGGTTCTGATGGTGAATATGGGTAGGGTTCTGATGGTGAACATGGGTAGGGTTGTGGGTTGGTTCTGATGGTGAACATGGGTAGGGTTCTGGGTTGTTCTGATGGTGAATATGGGTAGGGTTCTGGGTTGTTCTTTTGGTGAACATGGGTAGGGTTCTGGGTTGTTCTGATGGTGAATATGGGTAGGGTTCTGGGTTGTTCTTTTGGTGAACATGGGTAGGGTTCTGGGTTGTTCTGATGGTGAATATGGGTAGGATTCTGATGGTGAACATGGTTAGGGTTCTGGGTTGGTTCTGATTGTGAACATGGGTAGGGTTTTGGGCTGGTTCTGATGGTGAACATGAGTAGGGATTTGGGTTGTTCTGATGGTGAATATAGGTAGGGTTCTGGGTTGGTTCTGATGGTGAACATGTGTAGGGTTTTAGGTTGTTGTAATGGTGAATATGGGTATGGGTCTATATTATAGAGGCTTGTCACACATGGAGGGAAATATTTCAGGCTTTTATTTTATGACATTCTGATGATTTTTTGGCTCTGAGAGAAAATAGAATATTGATTCAGATTAATAAAAGAGGAGAAATGTCAGACCTTTAACCAGCCTGTTCATTCCTGTGCCCCCAGTACCGAGCTTGAACTCCTTCTGCCTCAATACCTGCATCCCTGTGGCACTGCAGGAGGAGATCGGTCTGTTGTTCTGCTGAGGTCCATTAGAATCCCTTCAGCTTACCTGTTTTGCCGGTTCTGGTGTCTCTTATCTTCCTCTTGACCCAGATTCTCTTCATGGTTCTGGTCAGATCATTTTGCTGGCCAGTCGATAAACTCTGACATCTACTTTCCAAACTAATAACCTTAAAAGATGACTTTGGACTGGAAAACAGTCTGGTTCTGAGCTTTATTCTCATGATCTGTATGTAGGATCTACAGATGGTGGTTCCTGATGCTCCCAGCTGCTCTCCTTGTTCCCCCAAAGCTGAAATGACACATTTGTTTTGATGATCTGAACCTTTTCCTACCACAATTTATCCTTCCACTAAACTTTCCATGGATCTGCAAAGACTTTTTCTAAAAGTCACATTTAATGAGACACTGAAGTTTAAGTTAAAACCTATAAACCTCAACATTACAATAAATAAAGGATGTATTTCACTCTGTGTGGGACGGATCTATGCAACACAACTTTCATTTTCTGAAACAAGTAACAAAGATTCTAGTTTTTGGAGCCGTTTCTTCATCTGTGCATTGCTGCTTTCTGTGAGGTCAGCTGTTGATTTAAATGAATGTGAGTCATTCTGGAGTAAGAGAGGATTTTTGTTGCCAGTGTTTTCCTATCTTTGGTTTAAAAGAACCAATTGTTCATTCATGTCCTTCCCTCTCCTCGACACAAACACACGCAGTGTGTGCGTCTGCTCGTGGGCGTAGAAGGCAGAAACAAAAAGGACTTTCTGGTTTTTGTGGTTCTGGATGAACAACAGCGCCCTGTTCAGGGTGAGACATACTCTCAGGCAGAAGGTTCAGGGTCCGATTCCTCTACAGTCCAGTTAGGATGGAGATAAGAGAAGATCTCCAAGTTTAGATGAAGCACAGCAGGGTTCCTGCTGTAGTGGTCGGGGGAGATTTAACATTAGGCAATACTAGGAGGTTGCCTAGGGCCCCAAATTCCTGGGGGCCCCATAAAACTCTGTTTACATGTATGGTTAATACAACTACTCCTTATTAAACCTTTCGCTAAAATGCCATCAGAACGCTTATAATATTAAGTGTGTCTTCAGTGTCCCCCACATTTGATACAAATGTTCATGAAAGGTCTAAACAGACAACAAACTTAGCGCTTTTGTCGCTATATTTAGCAACTTCAGACCCTTCTAGTACTTTTATTTCCAAAAAGCCCATGGCGCCAAATCTAGCAACTTTTTTTTTTGCTAGTGGAAACTTTGGTGACATCTAAAAGCAGCAAACTCTGCTCTCCAGAGCCAGTAGATTGGTAACCCCGCCTCCTGCTCTCCTCTATCTTGTCTGCTGTCATGATTCATGCAGCTATTATTTCATCCAAATGAAAAATGGAGAACAGATAAGCAGATCATGGCTTGTCTACAGTGAAAAGAAGGACTGGGTTATTTACTTGGGCCTTTTTGGAAACACAGGAAGGAGCAATCAGCTTAGTGAGCTTAGTGCTTGGAAAAAATCTTTCATTCCTTTAGAGACAGCATGAAAAGTCAGCTGAGTACAAAACATAGAGAGGAAAACAAGAAGAAAATGGACAGGAAGAGAGGGACACAACCTAGAACAGATAATGGATGTCTATTCTATTAATATTTATGTATCTATATATTAGGTCTGTTTTATGTGTTGTATTCTAGATTCAGAGGGCCCCCTGCCTGTCTTTACCTGGGGCCCCAAATGTCCTAAATCTGCCCCTGGTAGTGGTCTGCAGTGTTTGTTCTTATTTCTGCAAAATGAAAAGTCAAAATAAAGGAATGATCTCTGAGAACAGGATAGTCCTTTTAGCTCTGATCCTCTTCTTAGCAGATGCTCCATGTAAAGCTGTCATCTCCTCTCTTTTCTCCTCTACAGTGGGTGCTGGCATTTGAGATCTTCATCCCACTGGTTCTCTTCTTCATTCTCCTGGGTCTGAGGCAGAAGAAACCAGCGATCCCCGTCAAAGAAGGTAGGCTGGTCCTGGATAGAGACTGCAGCTAAATGTTCTTATGGGTCTTTGCATTTTTACCAGGAGGAGGCGCCTCAGCTCTCCTTCCTACAGAAGCACCAAACCTTTGAACAGGACAAGCAGCTTGTTGTCCAGGAAAGCTTACCTGAACCCAAGGATGCCTCCTCCATGTTGGACGAAAACAAGCTGAGGGTGGGAGGGTCTGACAGACACCTCAGCTCTGACTGGATCACATCTGGAGGAATCCACTGACTTCTCTAGAAAATAGCCATGAGATCAGAAGTTTACATACACCATAAACATCCTTTCCCCACAGTCTGTTTTATCTCTGATATAATTTCCAAATGAAAAGTATTTGCCAAATACCCCAACATCAGTTTTACCAGTTGCTTTAGCACCAATTCACAGCACGTCAACTCAAGGCACTTTACAGAGACGGTTCAATCAGATCAGTTCCTACCGTTAAAAGCTTTCTATCAGAAGATATTCACTTGTATTGCATTGATGCATCTACATCAATCCCCCACACTAAGCATGCATGCAGCAATAGTGGAGAGGAAAACTCCCTTTTAACAGGAAGAAACCTACAACAGAACCAGGCTCAGTGTGAGCGGCCATCTGCTGAGGCCGACTGGGGTTCAAGGAGACAGAAGCAGACATAGAAAAGAAACATAGACTTCAGACTTTAGACAGATTTTATTTGTCATTTTGTTTACACAAGTGTAAAACAAAAAGAAATTTCGTTTGGAAACAGCTCACTGGACAATTTCATCTTTTTAAAAGTGCAGTCTTGAAAAATTTTAAAAATTACTGTAAAAATAAAATTTTAAAATATATATATAATGATAAAATATAATAAATATGATGTAATAAATAGAAGCCCTGATCTGTAAATACTTTCTATGTCAGAAAAGATGACAGTAAGCTAGCTCTGCAGGTGGCTCTGTCTAGGAAAGAAACAGTTAAGCAGACGAGCTATGAACCAGTTTTCATTTAAAAAGGGATGAAAGAGAGTACATGTAGTTAATCACAGTAGAAGCTGAGCCCATAACCATGTATAGGAGAGAAACAGGACTAAACACTGAGAAAGACTCCATTATCTGTAATGGAAGTATAGATAAAGATATGGCTGGGCCCATTAGGAAATAATAGAATATGGGCCTGAAACCATATGATAAATTTCATTATTTATTTATTAAGGATAGAAAATATTTCTACTAATTTGATGGATGCATTGCAAGTGACATTGGAATATTCACATTTACAAATAGAAATAAGGCCATGTTTCAGTGTAATAAATATGTGGAACCTTTTTTCATACCTGCTCGAGTCACAATTGATCCTTATTGGATTTCTGCTGGTCTGACATGTTTAAATTGAGCAACAAATAATGTGTTTAAAATATTTCTCATTGTCTGTTTATTCACCTCCACCACCGCACCTGCCTGATCCTGACATTGGAGCAGTGGATGCGCCTGGTAGTCACATCAGTCTAATGCAAATTAGAAACAAAACAGAAAAACGTTTTATTGTAACCTAAATCAGGAGCCTGTTTACAGTTTTTATTGACACATTTTTGTGAGAAAAGAAATATTGATCATAAGTTACGTAAAAAAACTGGTTCTTGTCTCCCCTTTATTCTCGGGCCGATGTTCCGTCAGACCAGCAGACCTACAGTCAATATGCATGAGCAAGACGTCAGATTTGCATATATCCCTGTTAGTTTTTTAAATGAAAAATAGGCTTTAAACTTCCTCGATGGGCGTGTATCCCTTTAGTCATGTACAAAAAAGCAATTTAAGGTCAGATCACCGTACGATTCAAAAAAACAAAAACAAAAAGTAAGTAGTTAAATTGTCTTATTGTACAGGACAGAAGGGATATATGCCTGTTGAGGTAATATAGTTTATTTTTCATACAAAACTAAAAGGGATAAATGGATATTAATTATGGGTATGCTGGTCTGACGCGGTATGCTGGTCTGACAGAACACCGGGACTGTGCGTGAACCTGGTTGCCCCCCCCTTCTAGCGGCGTGGCCGTTAGTGTATGTCAGCTTCTGAATTGTGGAGAAAATAATACAACAGGAATGAAAAATGGCTGCTGACCCTCCACCATGCTATGTATGTCAGCTCTGAAACCTTTGAGACTGGAGACGTCAGAGGATGGACTCTGGTCTAGGTCAGTTCTGATCCAGTCAGCTCACAGAACGGGCTTCTCTCATCGTTAAAATAATTAAATGGGGGGGGGGGGATTTCAGCTCGGTTTAAATTAGAACACTGGTTCTGGTTTTTATGGCTCGGGTTGAGTTTTCCACACAGCAGGTGTTCCTGCAGGTACAGCATGTTTTTAAGCTGCAACCTGCTGCTGGTTAATGAAGATGTGATTTATTTCAGCATGTTTTTTTTCCATGGCTTAATGTCCTTCATCCACCCTATAGTTTAGATCAGACCTTCTAGGCTCGGAGCCCTTAGAGCGCCCCCTGTTGCTTGCAGCCATTGAACGGTAGTATCCACTTTATTTTGACACCCTTTTCCTGTTTTTGTTCTTCCACTTCACCTCCACCTTCTGTCTGCCGCTCTTCCTTGGTTCTTCTCTGTCTTCCCATGACTCGCTCTGCATGCTGCATGTTCTCAACGCGTTGGGTGGACCAGTGTGTAAGTGTTGATGCAGTCACTCCTGAACATGTGTGGCTCTCTGCTTGTGGACTAAACTTTGTCTAACCCTGAATCTGCTCCTGGTCATTCAGCATTCTCACTGTGTGCCACATGAATGCACGGATTTGAGTAAAGGATAAGGGGTCCTGCCTCAAGCCCCGCCCACATTGCTTCCTTCTTTTGAAGGGATCAGAATGATTTTGAGTTGAATTTGTTCCACAGCGGCTGTCGTTCTGCTGGGAGATCTTTCCACTTATCCCATTTTTATTTCTTCAGTCATTGATGATTTTATCCAAATTTTAAAGATGAGCTTTAGAAGTTTCTTTGAATGCTGAATGACCGGGCCCAGGCGCTCTGATTGGGGAACCTGGATGGGCTCCTGTCGGGTCTTGGTGTTGGATGGTGATGGTGCCAGAGCGTGGCCTTCCTCACCACACAGTAACGTCCTGCTTTAGATGGTTAAAGGCTCGGTGTGCAGGCCTGCAGAGCGGTGAGGTTCTCCACGATGGTCCCAGAGCTCCCAACTCTAGAAGGAAACTCTTCAGCCCAACAGAACGTATCCATTTTATGTCTCCATCATGAATGAATCGATCTTGGCTTAAAGGGAGGTTATAATCCTGCCCAGCTCTAGAGCTGCCACCCTATGGTGGACGGTGCCTTGGTTCCCTGTCTGTTCTCTGAGGTTCTGTTTCTGATTCAGGGACTCCCTTAAATCACCCGCTCCATGTGGGCGCCTTCATTGCAGCAGCTTCTCGTCTTTATCTTCCCTGATCCTTTCTCTGCTCTGATGTCACTTCCTGTGTTTATTCTGACTCCTCGGGCCCGCTGGTCAGAGAGGAACCGACAGGATGCTGAAAGCTTCAGCTCTTAAAGTCAGCTGCTGACACTAGATGACCGGGTTGGAGTGAAAAACATTTTTGAACTTTGACTCAGACCTTCCTGCACTGATTGATGGAGTGAATGTTGTTCAGTTATTGCTGCAAGAAAAGAGCAGGTTTTAGTAATGGAAATGAAAATAAAGCAACCCGGAAATGAAACCTCCTAAAATCAAACACTAACTTTTCCAATTTTTTTCTTTCATTTTTTTTTTTTTCAGATTTATTATCTTCAAAGTAATTTTTTTAAAATTTTTCTTTTTCAAGTTAAAGCTACAGTGTGTAATAATTACAGGGGTATACAGTCAGAAATGTAATATATTATACATAACTATGTTATTTATCATCATCTACGAGCTCAGCCTCTTAACCTTAATATTTGCATTGCCTTAGAATTCGTTATTTATAATTACATAGGAGCGGGTCTCGCAGCCATGGAGGCAGACATCTTTGCGCTACGGCAGCGCAGAGCCAACAAACTAGCGATTGCGAGATCGCCCATTACGCTCGAAAGTAACTACGGCAAGTTGAGAGAGATGAACTGAGACGGTACTGAAATCTATACCGTACACAGACTAATGAAATACTATCTGTAAAATTATCTATGTAAACAAACCTCATCACTTGAGAAGGTAGGTGATGCGGACGTCGTGGAAGACATTTTGTCCCGTAACGCTCGCCGTACTGTTGGGGGGGAGAAGCGGTGGGGGGGAGATGTTCATGTTGCTGCGGTCTGCAGTCTGGACGTTAGATGCCGCTGAAAATTACACACTGTAGCTTAAAGTTTTATGAATGGCAAACTTTTCAAACTGAGTTTTAAAAATCACATTAATTTCAAGCCAAATACAAACGCTCAGTCTGGAGCAATAAAAATGTAGCTAACTTCCTTGATGACCAATAAGCTCTTCACCCCAGAGCAAAGCCAGCACTGGAAAAAACAATCTAGAAATAAGTAGAAATGCCTTAAATTAAGTGTATTTACCCTTAATTTGAGTAGGTAAATGAAATGATTTGCCTATGGAATTAGTATTTTTATTCTTAAAATAAGATATCAAGATAAAATGCGCTTGAAGTAAGACAATCCAATTGTGTTTTCTTAATTGTGTGAATGCTGTAGGCATTCACACTATTGAGATCCTGTTTCTCTTTATTGTGTGAATGCTGTAGGCATTCACACTATTGAGATCCTGTTTCTCTTTATTGTGTGAATGCTGTAGGCATTCACACTATTGAGATCCTGTTTCTCTTTATTTATTGTGTGAATGCTGTAGGCATTCACACTATTGAGATCCTGTTTCTCTTTATTTATTGTGTGAATGCTGTAGGCATTCACACTATTGAGATCCTCTTTTTATATATTATTATTATTATCAAGTGGGAATGCTTAAGCATTCCCACTTATTGTTTTTCTGTTTTTCTTTATTATTATTATTATTATTTTTCCGTACGTTTTTGGTCGTTAAACTACTTCAACAGTTTTCAGCCGACTTAAACAAATTTGGTATCAAAACGGTCAGCTCATTCAGGAGACCTCTGCTATATCTTTTAGTAAAGATATTTCTTGTAGTTTTCGCGATATTCAGCTTTTTCTGCGATTTTTGGCCCCATTGAAATGCATGTAGAATTCTCAGATTTCAGCAAAATTCAGCTAAAACTTCAACTACTTTGAGCTTTAACTACTTCAGCATACTTTCAGCTAGAAACACCATTCAACTTTTAAAATGTTTCCGTATCTTTCTACTATCACTGTTTAACTCAGTTTTTTTCTGACTTTTACAGTTTTGCTTTAGTGAAGCTTCAAACTTTAAAAGAAATTTTAACGATTTTCAGATTTATAATGGAAGTCTATGGACGGAATTCTTCAACTGTCAGAGTGCGTGCTCTAGCTTTTGAGCTGTTCTGGTTTTTCCGAACAAATTGTTCTCACTCTGTCATTTTTCACTCAATTGAAATAAATTATACATCAAAACGTAGGAATTTTTATCAGGATTCAGGAAATCTAACCCTCATTTGTGTGGCATTTACGGTTTTCCGACAGTTTGGCCCAGACCACGAAGAAGTCCACACTTCCCCAATAGAAAGCCAATGAGAGCTCTCTGAAAATCCGAACTGAAAATTCAAAAAAACAGACTTTTTCGTATCGCTCCCATTCGGGAACCGTTCGACGTAGCAACATGAGCCTTGTGGAAGTTGTTCCTCAGACCTTCCTAGCACTCACATTGAAGGAAGTGTGTCGATATCTTTTATCGTTTAGCTAGGAACAAGGTTTGTTCGGGGGTAACAAATCTGTCCGAACCCCAAAATCAAGATTTTGACAATTATACACTTTTTTACATCGTCACCACGCCTAGACGAAATATTGTAGAAATATGAAAGTTACACCAGTTGTAGTCCAAAGATGGCTGACGCTCACGGTGAAAGAATTTTTTGAATACCTAATACGGTTTTGGCTCACCGCTCGTTTGTTCGGAGGGAAAGTTTTGCTTTTGAGAGTTCTGCTCTACCATTGTGCTGCATGTTATTCAATGAGACCAGCAGGATTTCTCAAACCTTTTTATTCCTCCTTCCCATTAAGGTTGTGAATGAGCTACATCCATGAAAGTTACCCCAATTGGAGACAAAGGATAGCTGTTGCTTAGACTGAAAGAATTTTTTGGATACCATTTACGGTTTGTCTTCAGCACTCGTTTGTTCGGAGCTGCTATTCCCATTCAAAAAAGCCTGAGAGGAAAGGAACGAAAGTGAAGTGCGTTTCTCTCTCTCACTGACAGGCTCGTTAAGCGTTGTCAAGGTAACCGTGCTTCAAAGAGATTTTACCTCCACCACTTTAAACAGCACATTTTAATCTAATGGAGGGAGACAACACTGATTTACCATTAGGAAGTGGATACAATATGACTACTGGCCATGACCCTTCCCTTCACACGCAACCCTGATAGACTTTCAAAATAAGACTCCGGGGACCCTTCAAAATAAAAGCCCCTACATTAAACTCATATTTTTTTCCCAGCATATGGCTCAACATTATGACCCAAACTCAACCACTTTTAAAAAAAATGAGACTCTAGGGGGTTTTCAAAACACACCCCACAGAAAATTTCAAAATAAAAGCCTCCCATTGCCACTTCATCTACTGCCCTAATAACAGGGGAAAAGAGTGATTTAAGGATTTGAAAGTCATCAAATATCACTGCTGGGTCTGACCACTTTACTCAACACACAACCATGCTAGACTTTCAAAATAAGACTCCAGTGACCCTACAAAATAAAAGCCTCTATATTATACTTGTGTATTAATTGATGCAAATGGCCCAGCATTATGACCCAAACTCTACCAGCTTGTTTCTATTAGACTCTAGGGACCTTTTCAAAACATAGCCCAAAGCAAATTTCACAATAAAAGTCTCCCATTTATGCTCTAATATCGCATCTATTCACCCAATAACATGGAAAACCAGTGATTTCATATTTAGAAATGGATTCTATACCACTGCTGGGCATGACCCTTCCCTTGACACACATCCATGATAGACTTTCGAAATAAGACTAAAGGGACTCTACAAAATAAAAGCCTCCTCTGCTTCTAATGGTCAGTGTCGCATATAGGTCTGTAGATTTTCAATCCTCAAATGATGACACTGTTTACTTTATGCTGATCAACCGACACATTTTAAATATTTTCAAATTGTTTTGCCAAGTCTTGACATTTCCACAATTTCTAAATTTTGATACTTATTCAATACCATCTTCCTCAACATTTTACTTCCCATCCTTAAGCTACTACTTTTTTCTTCTACCAGATAAGTTTCAAGTTTTTCTATTTTAATTTATTTTCTAATTCAGCTAATTTAATACTTTTCAGCCTATGTTGTGAACTTTGGCTTCATTCTGCTCTCTTTCTGGACAGGAATTAGGCTTTCTGTTTGCTGCTAAGTCATAACATGCCTGACATGTTTGTGGAAAGTAGGTGGCCCCCCTTCAAGATTTCTTTAGAACTTTTTCTAGAAACTTAGGAGACATTACATTTAGACCCTTCTACAGATTTTTTGATATCATGTATGGTTTGGCTGTGAAGCTTTTAAGATGAGTCTGTTTCTGCCATTTTACTGCCAGATGATTCTACCCTACAAAATCTTCAGATGATTCAATTGTTTTCTGCAGTTTGAAGTTTCTGATTACTTCCTTTCACATTTTCATATGTTCCTCAGCTAATTTGTGCTTCTTTTCCTTCTCGCAGTTTCTTTCGCAAATTTTTATTATTTCGTTCAGCAAAAAAAGCATTCCCACTTTGCTGTTTCTGCGAAACAGCTTTTTCTAGTTATTATTATTATTTTTCCGTACGTTTTTGGTCGTTAAACTACTTCAACAGTTTTCAGCCGACTTAAACAAATTTGGTATCAAAACGTTCAGCTCGTTCAGGAGACCTCTGCTATATCTTTTGGTAAAGATATTTCTTGTAGTTTTCGCGATATTCAGCTTTTTCTGCGATTTTTGGCCCCATTGAAATGCATGTAGAATTCTCAGATTTAAGCAAAATTCAGCTAAAACTTTAACATCTTTGACCTTTAACTACTTCAGCATACTTTCACCTAGAAACACCATTCAACTTTTAAAATGTTTCTGTATCTTTCTGCTATTACTGTTTAACTCAGCTTTTTGCTAACTTTTACAGTTTTACTTCAGTGAAGCTTCAAACTTGAAAAGAAATTTTAACGATTTTCAGATTTATAATGGAAGTCTATGGACGGAATTCTTCAACTGCCAGAGTGCGTGCTCTAGCTTTTGAGCTGTTCTGGTTTTTCCGAACAAATTCTTCTCACTCCCTCATTTTTCACTCTATTGAAATAAATTTTACATCAAAACGTAGGCATTTTTGTCAGGATTCAGGAAATGTAAGCCTCATTTTTGTCGGATTTACGGTTTTCCTGCAGTTTGGCCCAGACCACGAAGAAGTCCACACTTCCCCAATAGAAAGCCAATGAGAGCTCTCTGAAAATCCGAACTGAAAATAAAAAAAAAACAGACTTTTTGGTATCGCTCCCATTCGGGAACCATTCGACATAGCAACATGAGCCTTGGTGAAATTGTTCCTCAGACCTTCCTAGCACTCACATTGAAGGAAGTGTGTCGATATCTTTTATCGTTTAGCTAGGAACAAGGTTTGTTCGGGGGTAACAAATCTGTCCGAACCCCAAAATCAAGATTTTGACAATTATACACTTTTTTACATCGTCACCACGCCTAGACGAAATATTGTAGAAATATGAAAGTTACACCAGTTGTAGTCCAAAGATGGCTGACGCTCACGGTGAAAGAATTTTTTGAATACCTTTTACGGTTTTGGCTTACCGCTCGTTTGTTCGGAGGGAAAGTTTTGCTTTTGAGACTTCTGCTCTACCATTGAGCTGCATGTTATTTAATGAGACCAGCAGGATTTATAAACCTTTATGCTTCTCCTTCCCATTAAGGCTGTGAATGAGCTACATCCATGAAAGTTACCCCAATTGGAGACAAAGGATAGCTGTCGCTTAGACTGAAAGAATTTTTTGGATCCCATTTACGGTTTGTCTTCAGCACTCGTTTGTTCGGAGCTGATATTCCCATTCAAAAAAGCCTGAGAGGAAAGGAATGACAGGCTTTCACTGACAGGCTCGTTAAGCGTTGTCAAGGTAACTGAGCTTCAAAGGGATTTTACCTCCACCACTTTAAACAGCACATTTTAATCTAATGGAGGGAGACAACACTGATTTAACATTTGGAAATGGATACAATATGACTACTGGCCATGACCCTTCCCTTCAGACGCAACCCTGATAGACTTTCAAAATAAGATTCCGGGGACCCTTCAAAATAAAAGCCCCTACATTAAACTCATATTTTTTTCCCAGCATATGGCTCAACATTATGACCCAAACTCAACCACTTTTTTAAAAATGAGATTCTAGGGGTTTTTCAAAACACAACCCACAGCAAATTTCAAAATAAAAGCCTCCCATTGCCACTTCATCTACTGCCCTAATAACAGGGGAAAGAGTGATTTAATGATTGGAAAGTCATCAAGTATCACTGCTGGGTCTGACCCTTTTCTCAACACACTACTACTAGACTTTCAAAATAAGACTCCAGTGACCCTACAAAATAAAAGCCTCTATATTATACACGCGTATTAATTGATGCAAATGGATCAGCATTATGACCCAAACTCTACCAGCTTGTTTCTATTAGACTCTAGGGACCTTTTCAAAACATACCCCAGAGCAAATTTCACAATAAAAGTCTCCCATTTACGCTCTAATACAGCATCTATTCACCCAATAACATGGAAAACCAGTGATTTCATATTTAGAAATGGATTCTATATCACTGCTGGGCATGACCCTTCCCTTGACACATATCCATGATAGACTTTCGAAATAAGACTAAAGGGACTCTACAAAATAAAAGCCTCTTCCTTACATACACTCATTCATTGTGCCGTATGGCTCGTAGCTATGATCCGAACTCAACCACTTTTTTAAAATTAGACTCTAGGGGGGTTTTCAAAACACACCCCACAGCAAATTTCAAAATAAAAGCCTCCCATTGCTGCTTCATCTACTGCCCTAATAACAGGGGAAAAGAGTGATTTAAGGATTTGAAAGTCATCAAATATCACTGCTGGGTCTGACCACTTTACTCAACACACAACCATGCTAGACTTTCAAAATAAGACTCCAGTGACCCTACAAAATAAAAGCCTCTATATTATACTTGTGTATTAATTGATGCAAATGGCTCAGCATTATGACCCAAACTCTACCAGCTTGTTTCTATTAGACTCTAGGGACCTTTTCAAAACATACCCCAGAGCAAATTTCACAATAAAAGTCTCCCATTTACGCTCTAATGCAGCACCTATTCACCCAATAACATGGAAAACCAGTGATTTCATATTTAGAAATGGATTCTATATCACTGCTGGGCATGACCCTTCCCTTGACACACATCCATGATAGACTTTCAAAATAAGACTAAAGGGAACCTACAAAATAAAAGCCTCTTCCTTACGCACACTCATTCATTGTGTCGTATGGCTTGTAGCTATTACCCAAAGTCAACCAATTTCTTCAAATTACACTACCAAGGCCTGTTGACCACACACCTCAGTGCATATTTCTTAATCAGGTTCTAAGATTTACACTGTAATAAAGCATCTGCTAACCTTGTAACATGCAGCCTAAGCCTGCCAACGGTGCTTTCATTACCACAGCGGCTCATAACATGCAGGTTCAATTTTTTTTATAAATTCAGCTCCTTAAGTGGTATTAGCTCTCTTTCTATAGGTTTCTCTCTCTGTCCTTCCTCTGCTTCTCATGGTCAGTCTTGCACATTGGTTTGTAGATTTTCAATCCTCTAAGGATGACACTGTTTTCTTTATGCTGATCAACCGACACATTTTAAATAATTTTCCAATTGTTTTGCCAAGTCTTGACATTTCCACATATGATTTTAAAATGTTAATACTTATTCAATACCATCGTCCTCAACATTTTACTTCCCATCCTTAAGCTACTAATTTTTTCTTCAACCAGATAAGATTAAAGTTTTTCTTTGTAATTTCTTTTCTACTTCAGCTAATTTCATACTTTTCAGCCTATATTGTGAACTTTGGCTTCATTCTGCTCTGTTTCTGGACAGGAATTAAGCTTTTCTGTTTGCTGCTAATTCATAACACGCCTGACATGTTTCTGGAAAGTAGGTAAACCCCCCTTCAAAATTTCTTTATACATTTTTCTAGAAACTTGGGAGACATTATATTAAGACCCTTCTAGTGCCCATATTCAAGACATTTTTTGATATCATGTATGGTTTGGCTGTGCAGCTTTTAAGATGAGTTTGTTTCTGCCATTTTACTGCCAAATGATTCTACCCTACAAAATCTTCAGATGATTCAATTGTTTTCATG